>NC_081176.1:32547000-32577984 GCF_012432095.1 Onychostoma macrolepis | reverse complement strand
AGTGAAATTCAGGAACAGTAAACGCTACTCCTGTCTTATTGTCTAAACTCTTTGATGCATCTGTAGATCTGAACATAGCTGCAGTACTCATTAATATATTTCTGCACATTATATACATTACACTCCTTACCCTTATTTTTCTGTTCTAACAATGTAAAATCTACTGTAGCATCTGAAAATAACCAAGGTTTTATTACTGGTAGCGGTACAGTTGGACTAACCTTAAACTGATTAACTTTAAGTTCTGTTGCTTTCTGTATCACTGTCCATCCAAAACTTTTAATTTTCCTCCTCTCTTTTCCCAACAGTATCTAGCGTTGGATGCTCTTGACTATGGCCTTGTAAATTAACCCAATAATTCACTGACAATTGTTCCCTTCTCATTTCTAATGACATTTCCCCCATTTCACCCTGTAATGCTGTAATTGGTGTAGTTTTTATAGCTCCTGTACATAATCTCAACACCGGATGCTGTATATTATCTAACTTCCTAAGAGATGTTTCTGCTGCTGATCCATACACCATGCAACCATAAACTCACACCTGCCTTTCTTACTCTTTGCCTACCTATATACTCATTAAGGCCCACACTCCACCCAGTGGTCAAAAAACAGAATTACAACAGACATTATGACTCTTACAATGTCTCCTAGAGGGGGATTTTTTCTGAACTCTAAAATTGAGAATATTGACTGAGAAGAGCTTGTTTAATTCCTTTTAAATATTGTATTAATAATAAAATAAAAGGAATACACTTCAAAATTCTACATACTATTTACCTTCTAAATCTTTAATATCAAGATTCTCTGATATTGATCATATATGCTGTTTTTGTAATAATGAGAAAGAGATACTGACTCACTTATTTTTTGACTGTAATGTCGTAAACAAGTTTTGGATTGATTTGGCAGATTTTATATTTAATTTAATGAATATTAATTATTGCTTTACTTTAAAGGATGTTATCTTGTATTATGAAAATAAAAACAATAACATTTTTATTTTATTAGCAATATTTCACATACATAAACACAGATTTCTTAATTCATCTCCTATGTTAAATTTGTTTTGTTCTGACTTTGACTTTTATATTTCTTCAGTAAGATTGTTAAAAAACAAAAAGTCTGTGAAATGTTTAAAATACTATGATACACTCTTCAATCCCCCTGGTACTCTGTAATATCCTTATTCGTTAAAATTGAATGTGAGCTATGCTTTTTATTATTATTTTATTTTATTTTTTTCTTTTGTCTTATTAGTTTATATTTTGTATTGTTATTATTTGAATGTCACCCTTTTCTGCAATAAAGAAAAGAAAAGAAAAGGACTCGTGAATATTTTAAAAGCAACTTGATTGTTTTATCCTTAAATCCTTATATAACTGATATTCAAAAGGCGGACCGCATCCGCACCCGGCATCCATCCGGACCGCGAGTCGTAACAGCAGCAACATTTAAGAGAGCAGCGCCTCAAAACAGCGGAGCGGATCACATAACAAGCGCTCGGGGTCTTTATGGCAAATATCAAGAGGGAAGAAGTGCTATAGATGTCACGGCAAAAATCACAGCGCTCAGGTGTCATTTCAAAGATGCTAAATGCCATAACTGCAGGAAAACTGGGCATATCAAGAGAGCTTGCAGAGGAAAGATGGAAGTTGGAAACAGTGGCGGCTCGTCGGGGAGGCAAAGGAGGCACAGCCAAAATTTTGAGGTGAAAATGGGAGGAGAACGATTTAATGTTAATAAAATTCACAATTCATTTCAGTTCATGTCTCAAAATTTTGTTTGTAATTTCACAGCTGTAATATCATAACATGCTACTGAAGCTGGAAAGCGCCGCTCTTCTATCGTGAAACGTGAATGTGGCGAATCTGCTGATGTAATTATAACCGGAAGTGACAGAGAAGGCGAGGCCGGGGGAGAGCTGAGCTCTCGTGCCTCTGTTGGTAAAAAAAGAAGAAAGAAGCCAATCAGCATCGAGTGTTCACTTTCAGCGCTGAGGAGTGTTGAGAAAAGAAACCTTGCAACAGAGGCTCGCCTCCTTCTGGTGTATCAACCAATCATTATAGAGACGTAAATTACATGATATTAGTTTGAACGTCTCCAGCTGAGCTGATAATGTACGAAGTAAGTTACTTATAGTAGCGATATTGAATATTTGATCGCCAACAGATTTACCAAGCTGTCATTCAAACAGTGTATATACAAATTAAAAATAAAGGGAGAACACGCCTGAGCTGGATATATAGGCTACAGCAGTCGGCTTAATTAAATGGCATAACACAGACTTTTAAGAAGAGATGGATTGCTTCAAGTGATAGACCAGGTGAGTGCAATTATATTATCTTGCTGTATGAGTCCTTTTCTTTATGTTTTCTAACTAAAAGCAAACAAAAAGCCATTTTAAAGTGGTTAAGCAAATACGTTAATAATATTAATTAGCAGGGATCCCCAGGTCAATTAGTGTGCCTCCTCTATTTTAAAACCCACGAGCCGCCACTGGTTGGAAAAAAAACCCTTATGCTGAGAAAAATACTAAGTATGTGGAGGCAGAGGATGTTGAATTGCCCATGTTTTCACTGTGAAGTGATAAAACAGCAGAAAGTCATTCACAGAGACGTTTAATGTAAATGGCAAGGAAATTATGATGGAAAATGATACCATATCTGTGAGTATTATATCTGAGAAACAATCCCAAGCTGCGTTCAACAGAGCCACTGGAGATCACTAGAGTCACGCTGAAAACATACACAGCAGAGATTATGCCTGTGTTGGGACAGTTAAATACTCTTCAGACTGATTAAATTGTACAAGACTTGGTGCCACGGAGTACATGTAGATCATGGATTGGAGAAAGACTTGTTAATCTGTCATTTTTGTAATTATTGATCTGTATGTTTAATTTTGGCTTACACTTACATACTTTGTTGTTTAATGGTCTATAAGTGTATATACAAACATACATTTGTCTTGAGCACATTCAGTATAATCATTGTATTTGATAATTCACATTTTGATTCTTAAAGGAATCGTTCGCCCAAAAATAAAAATTGTCATAATGTACTTTAGGGGTGTGCCCGAAGCCGAATACCTTGTTCAGAAAGGCACAGATAATGGCTTTTAAAACAAATAACGGATAATGAATAATTCTGCCCGAATATTCGTCTGAGGCTGCAGCACAGTCTGGTGTTTGCTAGATAACAGGTGAGCAGGGGATCAGCACGATATTTTACACAAACCTCTAAAGTTACGCAATAATGAGTGTGTGAAGTGAATGAATTTAAACTTTATGAATGAAAAGAGCACAAATCAAACACCGCTTGCTGTTGACTCTCCGGCATCTCTCAGAAATCAGAGCTTGACAAGAGTAATATCAACTAAAATAATACATCATACACGTTCTGTTATTTGTGTATATTTAAAAGGCAGTGATTTAAACATTACAGGCTACGATATGATACACGAATGAATGGACTAAGCACAGCGCGATCACCAATCAACAACGTCTCTCAAAAACCAAACCAGCTCTCTGTCAAGAGTAGGCTAATAATCAGCTTAGATACAGATACATTTTCTACTAGGCCTACATGTTCGCTTCTTTATCTTTTGATGGTTTGCGTGGCACACGTACATTATTTAGTAAAAACATTATTTAAAAAAAAGACTGCTTAAAGAGTTACGCGTAATGATAAAGTGTACCTTGAATTAATTCAGTCATGTTCAGATGATTACTAAACGTTTGTCATGAAAGCTCTCTACTTGTATGATCAATTTATTTTTAGAAATTAATTTTATATTTTATAACACCGAATAGAGCAAATAGTCGAAACACAAATATTTTTCCATAGGCTATAGCTACTGTGCTCTTTTTTTCCATACTTTTCCAGACCTGCAAGTTACTTGAGTGAAATACTTGTTTAAACTGCGCAGGAACCGGTGAGCCGAAGGAAATCATGTTGTTTTACACAAACCTCTAAAACCACAACGCAGTAACAAGTGTGTGAAGTATTGCTCTCAGTGTTGCTCTTGACTTTTTCCATGCATTTCCTGGAAATTACCTAAATCAATTTCCATATTTCTACACTGCATAGGTAACACTTTACAATAAGGTGTCATTTGTTAACATTAGTTAATGTATTAACTAACATGAACAATGCATTTATTACACTATTTATTCATCTTTGTTAATGTTAGTTAATGAAAATACAGTTGTTCGTTGTTTATTCATGTTAGTTCACAGTGCATTAACTAATGTTAACAAATGCAACTTGTGATTTTAATAATGCATTAGTAAATGCTGAAATTAACATTAACTAAGATTAATAAATGCTGTAGAAGTATTGTTCATTCTTAGTTCATGTTTACTAATGTTGTTAACTAATGAACCTTACTGTAAAGTGTTACCGCTGCATAGGAACCCTTACTGTTTTAATTGGAAGATACCTAAATATTTATTTATCGGATCACGAAAGGTCCCCAAAATGGGACTCGAACTCGCGTTCCCTGAAGCATAACCGCACTGCATCTCGAAGCACTGCCTATACAAGAGTATCAGCTCCGACTGTAAGAAGATATTTAAATAAACATTATAATCAAACATGGCATATTTGTTCAGTGATAACTACGAAAAAAAGAAAGGCTGTAAAACCTTAGACATTTTTTTAATGCTTTATTAATTCAGTGTGTAAAACCATAGACATAATGGTCTTATCAAGTATAACTGTACGACGTTCCGGTTCAAGCTCCGCCTACTTCCGGTTTTATCCGAATACAGATACAGACACGAATAATTTTGTGAATGTTACAGATACAAATACTAGCTTCGCTGCACACCACTTATGTACTTCCCTGCATGTCACTCCTAACCTGTGTGACCTTCTTTCTTCTGTGAAACACAGTAGTTTGGGTATCATTGCTTTCCATTGTGTGGACAAAAAACATTTCTCAAAATATCTTCTCTTATGTTCCACAGAAGAAAGTCACACTGTTTTGAAATGACTTGAAGATAAGTGAAGTGACGACAGAGTTTTCTTTTTTGGGTGAACTATCCCTTTAACATGAAATGTTTTTGTTTGGCAGTATTTTCACACAGTTCTTGTGTTCAGTAATATAATAACACTCACTCTAGTTTCTTCAGTTTACAGTGTGGATCCTCCAGTAGAGCAGAGAGCAGCTTCGCTCCTGAGTCTCCTGGTGTATTATCGCTCAGATCCAGTTCAGTCAGGTGTGAGGGGTTTGATCTCAGAGCTGAAATCAGAGCAGCAAAGCCTTTCTCTGTAATATCACAGCTGGAAAGACTGCAGAGAAAACACAGAAAAAATAAAGATGAGTTAAGTTCATTCACCGTTTATCACAGACCCATGAATGAGGTGTCAAATCGACCGGCTCATTGAGGAGAAGAGTGCTGTATCTTTTCTAAGCGATCGGACCTATCAGCAGCTATTCTGAACTCATTGCCGAAATGTTCTTTTAACAATGCTTTGGCTTGCAAATACCCTCTTTGTGCATCCATATGGTGACAACTGCGCACAGGTTCCCTGGGCTGACCTTGTGTGTATTGTTCCAGAAAGTACAAGCAATCTCGATTATGTTTGGTTTGGTCTTCTATTCCATGCTCAAACGCTCTGATGAAAGCTCTGTATTGCAGAGGATTGCCATCAAACACAGGAATATCTCTTTGAGGCAGTGTGCTGGATTGTTGTTGTTCTACAAGAGAGCAGTAATCTCATTTTGTTTCTGCATGACACTGCAAATGTTTGAAGTTGATGTTCCATCAATGTTCTGCATTACATTTGATGTTTGAACTGGTGACGCAGAATTATGGTCAATTTGTGGTGCGCTGTGAGTTTGCCGAATCACATTCCTTAAACCTCCTTGCTGGGAAGTTTTCTTTGGCATATATTCCTCCGCACGAGGGTTGAGAGTAACTTCTTTGCCACTCATCACAGTTCCTTTATCATAATATACATTCATATCATCTGTGCAAGTTTGGAGAGACTGATGGTTAGAATTATTTAAAACAGCAATTTTGGCATTAGCAGCTGCTATTTCTGCATCAATATCCAGTTGTTCTCGTCTGTGTCTCAGCTTTTCCTGTTGCAGCTCCAAAGAATGTTTCTCTTTTAAAGCAGTTGCACGTGCAATTAATGCAGCCTTGTCTGCCGCTGCCATGACTCGTGCTGAAGAAGCAGAAGATCTGCCACTACGCACACTGCTCCAACTTTTCTTGCTAGCTGGTTTACTTGATTCACGTGAGATGTCTGAAACGCTATCTTCTGGATTAATGTCATTTTGATGTACATTTTCATCAACAGCAGAACACGAAACTTGACTTTCAGCACTAAACCATTTCTCAGCTAAGGTACTGAAAAATAAAACTATAGCATTCATTTCTTGAGTTATTTTGTAATATATCTCTCAGTTTAAATTGCACTTTTATTTTTTCTATATTTTGCATTAAAATCTGTCTTTCAGTTTCGTATTTCTGACAGTACAAAATAACATGTTCCACTGATTCTTCTTGCCCACAAAATCCACACCTTCCTGTATCATGTTTACCCATTTTATAAAGTGTACCATTTAATCTTGTGTCGAAATCTCATCCTTGATATTACTATTTCCTCTCTCCTGACCTTTTTTCTCTTTATCCCATTGTTTTTGCCACCTTTCCTTCAGTCTTTTCTTAATAATACTCTTGATTTCACTCTTACTTAGGTTAACAATTAAGTCAATGTCGTTGTTTTTAACTGCCTCTTTTGCTTCTTTATCTGCAGTTTCATTTCCTTGGATACCAATATGTGCAGGCACCCATAAAAATACCACTGTCATACCCATCATCTGAATTCTGTATAACGTTTGCATTATTTCCATTAAAATGTCTGGTTTACTTTCCGAATGACTGTATAATAAACTAGCCAATGATGCACATGAATCTGAACAAATAACTGATTTCAAAGGTCTAATCTCTTCTATCCACTGTGTTGCTAATAACAGTGCAATCATTTCTCCTGAATAAACAGATAACTCGTCACTAGTCCTTTTCTTTCCCGATAAGTGAAATTCAGGAACAGTAAACGCTACTCCTGTCTTATTGTCTAAACTCTTTGATGCATCTGTAGATCTGAACATAGCTGCAGTACTCATTAATATATTTCTGCACATTATATACATTACACTCCTTACCCTTATTTTTCTGTTCTAACAATGTAAAATCTACTGTAGCATCTGAAAATAACCAAGGTTTTATTACTGGTAGCGGTACAGTTGGACTAACCTTAAACTGATTAACTTTAAGTTCTGTTGCTTTCTGTATCACTGTCCATCCAAAACTTTTAATTTTCCTCCTCTCTTTTCCCAACAGTATCTAGCGTTGGATGCTCTTGACTATGGCCTTGTAAATTAACCCAATAATTCACTGACAATTGTTCCTTCTCATTTCTAATGACATTTCCATTTCAACCTGTAATGCTGTAATTGGTGTAGTTTTTATAGCTCCTGTACATAATCTCAACACCGGATGCTGTATATTATCTAACTTCCTAAGAGATGTTTCTGCTGCTGATCCATACACCATGCAACCATAAACTCACACCTGCCTTTCTTACTCTTTGCCTACCTATATACTCATTAAGGCCCACACTCCACCCAGTGGTCAAAAAACAGAATTACAACAGACATTATGACTCTTACAATGTCTCCTAGAGGGGGATTTTTTCTGAACTCTAAAATTGAGAATATTGACTGAGAAGAGCTTGTTTAATTCCTTTTAAATATTGTATTAATAATAAAATAAAAGGAATACACTTCAAAATTCTACATACTATTTACCTTCTAAATCTTTAATATCAAGATTATCTGATATTGATCATATATGCTGTTTTTGTAATAATGAGAAAGAGACACTGACTCACTTATTTTTTGACTGTAATGTTGTAAACAAGTTTTGGATTGATTTGGCAGATTTTATATTTAATTTAATGAATATTATTAATTATTGCTTTACTTTAAAGGATGTTATCTTGTATTATGAAAATAAAAGCAATAAGGATCTAGAACTTATTGTTAACATTTGTATTTTATTAGCAATATTTCACATACATAAACACAGATTTCTTAATTCATCTCCTTTGTTAAATTTGTTTTGTTCTGACTTTGACTTTTATATTTCTTCAGTAAGATTGTTAAAAAACAAAAAGTCTGTGAAATGTTTAAAATACTATGATACACTCTTCAATCCCCCTGGTACTCTGTAATATCCTTATTCGTTAAAATTAAATGTGAGCTATGCTTTTTATTTATTTTATTTTATTTTTTTCTTTTGTCTTATTTGTTTATATTTTGTATTGTTATTATTTGAATGTCACCCTTTTCTGCAATAAAAAAAAAAAAGAAAAGAAAAGGACTCGTGAATATTTTAAAAGCAACTCGAGTGTTTTATCCTTAATTACTTATATAACTGATATTCAAAAGGCGGACCGCATCCGCACCCGGCATCCATCCGGACCGCGAGTCGTAACAGCAGCAACATTTAAGAGAGCAGCGCCTCAAAACAGCGGAGCGGATCACATAACAAGCGCTCGGGGTCTTTATGGCAAATATCAAGAGGGAAGAAGTGCTATAGATGTCACGGCAAAAATCACAGCGCTCAGGTGTCATTTCAAAGATGCAAAATGCCATAACTGCAGGAAAACTGGGCATATCAAGAGAGCTTGCAGAGGAAAGATGGAAGAAAACCTTATGCTGAGAAAAAAACTAAGTATGTGGAGGCAGAGGATGTTTTCGCTGTGAAGTGATAAAAACAGCAGAAAGTCATTCACAGATACGTTTAATGTAAATGGCAAGGAAATTATGATGGAAAATGATACCGGCGCAGCTGTGAGTATTATATCTGAGAAACAAGTCCAAGCTGCGTTCAACAGAGTCACTGGAGATCACTAGAGTCACGCTGAAAACATACACAGGAGAGATTATGCCTGTGTTGGGACAGTTAAATACTCTTCAGACTGATTAAATTGTACAAGACTTGGTGCCACGGAGTACATGTAGATCATGGATTGGAGAAAGACATGTTAATCTGTCATTTTTGTAATTGTTGATCTGTATGTTTAATTTTTATTTTAATTCAATGTAGGCTACTTTAGGAGTGTGCCCGAAGCCGAATACCTTGTTCAGAAAAGGCACGGATAATGGCTTTTAAAACAAATAACGGATAATGAATAATTCTGTCCGAATATTCGTCTGAGGCTGCAGCACAGTCTGGTGTTTGCTAGATAACAGGTGAGCAGGGGATCAGCACGATATTTTACACAAACCTCTAAAGTTACGCAATAATGAGTGTGTGAAGTGAATGAATTTAAACTTTATGAATGAAAAGAGCGCAAATCAAACACCGCTTGCTGTTGACTCTCCGGCATCTCTCAGAAATCAGAGCTTGACAAGAGTAATATCAACTAAAATAATACATCATACACGTTCTGTTATTTGTGTATATTTAAAAGGCAGTGATTTAAACATTACAGGCTACGATATGATACACGAATAAATGGACTAAGCACAGCGCGATCACCAATCAAACAGCCGCGTTGCACGTCTCTCAAAAACCAAACCAGCTCTCTGTCAAGAGTAGGCTAATAATCAGCTTAGATACAGATACATTTTCTACTAGGCCTACATGTTTGCTTCTTTATCTTTTGATGGTTTGTGTGGCACACGCACATTATTTAGTAAAAACATTATTTAAAAAAAAGACTGCTTAAAGAGTTACGCGTAATGATAAAGTGTGCCTTGAATTAATTCAGTCATGTTATATTCATATTCTATGTTATATATGTCATATTATACACTATAATTCATAGTTATATTCAGTCAGGCTATAGCTACTGTGCTCTTTTTTTCCATACTTTTCCAGACCTGCAAGTTACTTGAGTGAAATACTTGTTTAAACTGCGCAGGAACCGGTGAGCCGAAGGAAATCATGTTGTTTTACACAAACCTCTAAAACTACAACACAGTAACAAGTGTGTGAAGTATTGCTCTCAGTGTTGCTCTTGCCTTTTTCCATGCATTTCCTGGAAATTACCTAAATCAATTTCCATATTTCTACACTGCAGAGGTAACACTTTACAATAAGGTGTCATTTGTTAACATTAGTTAATGTATTAACTAACATGAACAATGCATTTATTACACTATTTATTAATCTTTGTTAATATTAGTTAATGAAAATACAGTTGTTCATTGTTTATTCATGTTAGTTCACAGTGCATTAATGTTAACAAACACAACTTGTGATTTTAATAATGCATTAGTAAATGCTGAAATTAACATTAACTAAGATTAATAAATGCTGTAGAAGTATTGTTCATTCTTAGTTCATGTTTACTAATGTTGTTAACTAATGAACCTTACTGTAAAGTGTTACCGCTGCATAGGAACCCTTACTGTTTTAATTGGAAGATACCTAAATATTTATTTATCGGATCACGAAAGGTCCCCAAAATGGGACTCGAACTCGCGTTCCCTGAAGCATAACCGCACTGCATCTCGAAGCACTGCCTATACAAGGGTATCAGCTCCGACTGTAAGAAGATATTTAAATAAACGTTATAATCATTAAAGAATATATTTTAGTCAAACATGGCATATTTGTTCAGTGATAACTACGTAAAAAAAGAAAGGCTGTAAAACCTTAGACATTTTTTTAATGCTTTATTAATTCAGTGCGTAAAACCATAGACATAATGGTCTTATCAAGTATAACTGTACGACGTTCCGGTTCAAGCTCCGCCTACTTCCAGTTTTATCCGAATACAGATACAGACACGAATAATTTTGTGATTGTTACAGATACAAATACTAGCTTCGCTGCACACCACTTATGTACTTCCCTGCATGTCGCTCCTAACCTGTGTGACCTTCTTTCTTCTGTGAAACACAGTAGTTTGGGTATCATTGCTTTCCATTGTGTGGACAAAAAACATTTCTCAAAATATCTTCTCTTATGTTCCACAGAAGAAAGTCACACTGTTTTGAAATGACTTGAAGATGAGTAAAGTGACGACAGAGTTTTCTTTTTTGGGTGAACTATCCCTTTAACATGAAATGTTTTTGTTTGGCAGTATTTTCACACAGTTCTTGTGTTCAGTAATATAATAACACTCACCGTAGTTTCTTCAGTTTACAGTGTGGATCCTCCAGTAGAGCAGAAAGCAGCTTCACTCCTGAGTCTCCTGGTGTATTATCGCTCAGATTCAGTTCAGTCAGGTGTGAGGGGTTTGATCTCAGAGCTGAACTCAGAGCAGCAAAGCCTTTCTCTGTAATACGACAGAAGGAAAGACTGCAGAGAAAACACAGAAAAAATAAAGATGAGTTAAGTTCATTCACCGTTTATCACAGACCCATGAATGAGGTGTCAAATCGACCGGCTCATTGAGGAGAAGAGTGCTGTATCTTTTCTAAGCGATCGGACCTACGATGTTCGCACAGCGGACGAAAAAGCAGGCAAAGAAAATCCCATAGACTTAAAATGGCGGAATGTTCATGAATTTGATTCTCAACTGTCACTTTCTCTCTCTCTCACTCACTCACTCACTCACTCACTCACTCACACACACACACACTCTCTCTCTCACACACACACACACACACACACACACTCTCTCTCTCTCACTCACTCACTCACTCACTCACACACACTCACTCACTCACTCACTCACTCACACACACACACACACACACACACACACACACACACACACACACGTCTGGTTTGCTATCCTTGTGGGGACTCTCCATAGGCGTAATGGTTTTTATAGTGTACTTACTGTATGTGCTATTGTCCTACACCAACCCTACACCTAAACATACCCCTTACAGGACACTTTGTGCTATTTCAGATTTTCAATACACTCCATTCTGTGTGATTTATAAGTGTTTTGAAAAGTGGGGACATGGGGTAATGTCCTGAAAAGTCACCTTCTCCTTGTAATATCTGTCATACCCTTGTCATTATACACATTCATGACCTCATTTGTCACAAAAACGTGCACAGACACACACACACACTCTCTCTCTCTCTCTCTCTCTCTCTCACACACACACACACACATTCTCTCTCTCTCACTCACACACACACACACACACACACTCTGATAACTGAACTTACATTCGTGTCGGTCGTCGCTTATCTTTCTGTGAGCAGAAGTCGTGACTGATGGCGTGAGATAAGAAGCACAACACTTTCGTTGCCCTCTTCTCGTGTGTGAAGCTGTGTGAGAAGATACGTGACGTCTGCAGTAACTTTTGCTGTGATTTTGTGAAATGTCTTAAATGCTATAAATTACTGGGTTTTTTTGTTTTGTTTTGTTTTGTTTTGAGCAAAAAGAAAGAAAAAAACCTGTATGTTATAACATTTCAGCACCTCCAAATCCATGAATATTTCATAATCTTATTTAAATAGTTATTGTAGGAGCCATGCTTACTATCTTATTCCATTTTACTATATGTTCATTTAAATATTAGTTTGCTGCTTTGTTGTTAATGTTGTTTATTTCTCTGAGTGTGTGCCCTCTGTGGGTGTGAAGGGAAGATGTACCCCTGACAGGAGAGGGGTGCTGGTCACAGTTGCCAAGTCCGCGTATTATACGCGACTTTGGGCTTCTTTTGTTGTAAAGTCGCGGTTTTTTGGGCTTATTTAAAAAAATATGGTTGCTTGTTAGGGAAATCGGACAAGCAACTTTGTTTCTTTATTTATGTTCGCTGTATTCTCCAGTGCATTGATTGACACTCAGTCTGCTCGCAGTTAATATTAATATTAATATTGTTTCATGAATTCTGTTAGTATTCGAGAAAAACTGTAAGACAGCTTATTAGAAAACAAAACATTTGGAAAATTTTGGGGACAAGATTCACAGATTTCAATGTACACTGATTATATAAAACTATACGGTCAGTACATCAGAGTTAAATTAAAGTGTTCTATGCATTTATTTCTGTTCAAAAGTATGGAAATTGATTTTTATAAATAAGCTTCAAATAGTCCTATTCTGTATCCTGTGGCTCTCTCTAGTGGACAACATTAATATCACAGCTTTTAGCCTCAGGTTATGTTATCACACAGGCTTTGATAATAAAATAAACTGCATAAATAACTACCTATGAGTGTTTTTCACTGTTTATAATTCACTTACCAAGAAATATCACCTAAAAATCAAAAGCAAATCATGAAGCCCTATTCAGCGACTAACATGGTGCTTTTCTCCAAATATATTCACAGTAACCATATAAATAAAATATCAGAATATAATAAATGTTAATCAGAGCACATGTGAACTTACTGGTAATAATTAATGCATCACGACACAGTAGACCTAACTTCTGAAAAGTAGATAATTGTATGATTAGCAGATGTCTATTTTATTGATAAATAATTAATAAATGTTTATACATAGGCCTATTTGACAATGTTTTGTTTCTGGTCTACCGCAGTTTGACACATTTTCGTCAAATGTTATCATCTATTATCTATGTTCATGTGTTGATATCTACTGAAGTCTTATGATCGCAGTCGTAGGAGACAGATGTGTAATTCAGCTGCTGTTATCATGATCATTACCACCTTAAAGCCTTGCTTGGAGCAAAACAGGAGAAAGACAAGTGATTATCAGTGTATTTATTCACACGTACGTTATTCACACGTTCCTTATCCAGATGTTAATCCACACGTACTTTCCAGACGCAAAGTTAAAAAAAAATCCGGTAACACTTTCTATGAAGCCCGTATTTATTATACATTATAAGGATATTCTTAAGGCATTATAATGAATGCATAATGCATTATAAAAAACCTTATAATGTGTTATAAAATGTCATGAATAATCATAACAACAATTATAATACACTATAGTACTTACGTATTTGTGGTTATAACTTTTAAGAGTATGATTATTTATAACACACAATGAACACCATATTAAATCTACTTCATTTATAATGGGCTTTATCATAGCTTGACATTGTTTATTTAAGATCTGCACAGTACCTTACTACATCTGCAATGTTTATATATATAACACTAATTGTATTAGTAGACTTAGGTCGGGGAGGTAGTAGGGTTGCACGATACACCGGTACTACGGTAGTATCGCGATACTAAAGCTTAAAAATACCCGCGGTGCCATTGCATTTTTTAAACGGTAGTATCGTCCATACGGTACCGTAAGATATGTTGTATGCACGGCAAGAACACTGTTTCAAAGGTTCATTTGAACATTCATGCCAGCAGAAACATTACAAGTTGATTGCCAAATGTCTTTCTGCTGTGCTCTGTGTATACGCATTATATGGTATTGAGTGTTTCCCGATGCTTCAGTTCAGTTTGCAATGAGAAGTCGCACTTGCACGTCGTTGTTCATGCTGCAGTTTATCAGAAGAAAGGGTCTGATTCAGACCATCTTATGTCATTTTAAACAACAGCAGCTCAAGCATCACTTATTCAACATCATAATATCTTACAAGAAAGTATTCTCACAGTTTAATTAATTTGACCACTTCTAGAACATGTGTAATAGTTCGTTTCTGCTAACTCGGAAATTTCAAGATACGCGAGCAAAAAAAATGCTCCTGACAGTTCGGCAATACGACACGAGCAAGAGTGCTGTTTTTGATTCTTTTGAATGACTCAGTGATTCAATCACGAACTTCTGCCACCTGCTGGCCGTTTTTAAGTTTCCCATCTAAAAGTAGGCATATTACATTATTTTCCAACATATTTCTATATTCAGAATTTAGTATTTAAAACACTAATCTCATAACATTATTTATGCAATTATGTATAAATGCCACATCTAAATGTCACTTCATGCAGCTTCTGTGCAGTGCTGAGATGAGTTTTGTTTAGATTATTTCATGGAAAACAATAGCCAGTCATTCATTCACATTAAGTATTCAGAGAATAATATTGTCTGTTTTCACTTATATCTATTTATTTATTAAATTTTGATTCATTTTGTAGAATTTAATTTTAAATTAACACAATACTGCATAGTATCGTGATACTTCAGCTGGTATAGTATCGTAAGATATTTTTATGGTATCGTGACAACCCTAGTAGGTAGACTGTTCACATACTTGCAAAGTATCCTATACTCAGTTTGTCTGTTGAGGAACCATCAAAATAAAGTGTTATCATACAGTATATTCAGCAGACACACTACTAATACTCTCATGACGGCTAGTTGACATGTAGTTACAGAGTTACTTATCAACAGCTGTCTAAAGGGTGTCATCAAAATAATCAAACTGATATTATATTTTTTTTAAATGTTCAAAGCAAATGTGTCATATTACACATTCATCTGATCTGATATCTGATCTTATGGCTGTTTGAGAAAATAAATATATATTATTGTTATTATTATTACTTATAAGTGGTCTTTGTCTGCTTTAAGTAAAGTAACATAAGTAACGTGGCAAGATATGAGACTTATAATACATTATAACTATGAGAAATATAATCCATTGTAACTTAAGCGCATGGATCGTGTTCATTGTGTTATAAATCATCATACTCTTAAAAGCTATAACCACAAATAAGTAACTATTATAATACATTATAACTATGAGAAATATAATCCATTGTAACTTAAGCGCATGGATCGTGTTCATTGTGTTATAAATCATCATACTCTTAAAAGCTATAACCACAAATAAGTAACTATTATAATACATTATAACTATGAGAAATATAATCCATTGTAACTTAAGCGCATGGATCGTGTTCATTGTGTTATAAATCATCATACTCTTAAAAGCTATAACCACAAATAAGTAACTATTATAATACATTATAACTATGAGAAATATAATCCATTGTAACTTAAGCGCATGGATCGTGTTCATTGTGTTATAAATCATCATACTCTTAAAAGCTATAACCACAAATAAGTAACTATTATAATACATTATAACTATGAGAAATATAATCCATTGTAACTTAAGCGCATGGATCGTGTTCATTGTGTTATAAATCATCATACTCTTAAAAGCTATAACCACAAATAAGTAACTATTATAATACATTAAAACTGTTCTTATGAATATTCATGAGATGATACAGCATATTATAAAGTTATTTGTAATGCATTATGCATTCATTATAATGCCTTAAGAATACCTTTATAATGTATAATAAAGAGGGACTTCATAGAAAGTGTTACCAAAAATCCTTTCTTTGCTACGTCAAAATCTAACGAGTCAAATCTTTTTCACACACACACACAGGCGTAATGCTTTTTCTACTGTACAGACCGTATGTGCTATTGCCCTCCATTTAGGTCTCCACCGTGACACGAGTCCCCATGAGTCTGTGTGTAATTGCTTGTGGTGTTCCTCATTTTTAAATGAATACATGCTAAGTGAATAAATGTACATATTTTGTTATTTAATTTGATGTAATTCCCTCTTTTTTTCAATGAACGGCCTACACAGAATCTCACAGCAACTGTGGTAATAACAGGAGACCCATTTGGTGAGCAGCAGATTCTCCTGATGGTGAGGAGCTACTTGCTGACGAACCTGCCGACATGAGTTTACCTTACTATGAGTGCCTATTCAACATTATACAGAAAAGCAATTAAAAGTACACTAAAGTGCACTATTTTAACGCAGTGTCTGTGGGAGGGACGGTAAATTTGACATCCTTCTCTCTTCTGACTGCTGTTATCAGTCTCTGACAATTTCTTTCCTTTGATTGAAAGTCGTGAAAATTCTTTCTTAACAAGTTCTTAGAAATTCGAGCCACTATCAATCTCAACAATGTATATTACAAATGATTAAGTATATAAATCGTCGGTTTGTTGTTTTACACACTTGCACACAGGCATTGTTTCATACACGACATAGAGGTGAGATGCATAAGAAATCTTTAGACACGTAACACAAACCATAATCCATAACAACAAAAGACAATACTTTATTGAACCTTTTCTGATAAGAAGTGTGTGCTGCAAACGCGAGCATTTTTGGTGATCCTTTCTGTCCAGTCCGCTCGTTTTATCGCGTTTAACCACAGCTGTCGTCGGTTTTTTGGCAGCATGTATGCGATAAAATTTTAAATTGTAGCCTGTACTACATCGATTCTGGCACCCAACATCACAACAAGATGATATTTTGAGCTTCTTATGGAGCCGAATCTGCGCTGGTTTGAATTGGCCCCCTCCAGTTTTCCCTTTTTTTTGCTTCCAGCTAGCGCTGTGACGTAATCGTGATGTCGGCACAAAAAGGGTCTATAGTTCAGTTTAATTGTTTATTCAACACCTGTTCCAAACCAATTTGGCAACAAAAATCAGTATCATGTACAGGGCCAGATTTACCTTATATTGTGACATTGTCGGCCGGAAACCTCCTATTGGTAGTTGGTATTGTGGCTTTATTGTATACAGATACATTTACATAAACGGTAACACTTCACAATAAGGTTCATTAGTTAACATTAATTAACTAGTGTACATGAACTAAGAATGAACAATACTTCTGCAGCATTTATTAATGTTAATTTCAACATTTACTAATGCATACGGTTTTTCTCAGTTGCTTTGGTGCATTTCTTAGATCAGAAATGAAATTCTCAAAACTACTTGTTTAACCTCCACATCTAGTCACTTGTGTACATGATATATGCAGTTTCTCATTCTTTTGAACAAGTTGCCATTGCAGTTGCTACATTCATGCAATCGATTATGTACATTTGTCTGCGGTTTCCTACATTATCAGTTGCTAATGTCATGTTGCTTAAATGTATTATATAGTTCTCTGTGCAGTAGTCTTATCCTCAAAACATCTAGTCATTAGTTCATCTTATAAGTCATTAAATGCAAAATGGTTGATCTAGTTGTCGTAAACTGTCAAGCATATTTTATGCACATTTCTATTAGTCTTTTTGTAAATTTGCCATGGATTGTGCAGGTGAATCTTGACTTTCACTAATGAAGAGAATGTAGATCAACCAATGATAAATCAGTTCTCTGAAATTCCTCATACAGTGCTGCATACAAAAACAAAGCTCTGTCTGTGTTTGCCTTTCTAATTTTTTATTTTTTTGTATTTTATTATTTATTATTAATTTATATTAATTTTGTATTTTGTATATATGTTCATTGACATAAATACTTACTTGAGAGATGAACTAAAGATTTTGAATAAGTTACAGGCTTTTGCAGGTAACCCATTGTGTGGTGCTGTTTGTACAAACTGTTTTGAGAAATGCACATGCTTTGCAAATATTAAGGATGATTCGAGAAATGCACCAAAGTGACTGAGAAAAACTGTAAAATCAAAAGTTGTGTTTGTTAACATTAGTTAATGCACTGTGAACTAACATGACGACTGTATTTTCATTAACTAATATTAACAAAGATTAATAAATACTGTAATAAATGTATAGTTCTTATGCTCATGTTAGGCTACAGTAGCTAACATTAATGTAAAACTCATTGTATAGTTTTACCATACAGATGTATAGGCCTGACTACATTTATTTGCATCGTTACGTGTGTCATGTTATTAACATTTCACCAAAATCAAGTTCAAGCTTTTGACCAGCGAATGTTTTTTCCCGTCCTTAACGCCACATCAAAGGCAGGACGGGTATCGCATTTACATTTTCATGAACTTGCCGCTATGTGGGCGCTCAGTTTTTTCTGTTATTTGGTCAAGTATCATATTATAAAGATTCAGCGCTCGCACGAGCTATTTGGCTGTGACTTGACAACAAATGCTAGACTAAGACACTCTTCTCCGCTCCTTAAATACAAAAAAAACAAACAAACAAAAAAAACATTAGCCTTTATAAATGTAGTGTTTCTTGAGTAAAGAAAACGCTGTACTTCTTCAATCAACAGTTCTTTGTTTATCTTCAGACAGCAAACAAGCTGAGATGCTCTAAACTGCGCGCCGCACTTCATTGACGAGAGAGGCGGGAGGAATAATGAGGTTTGACTGACAGTTTGAGGAGCCAATGGCGTTACGAGCTTTAGTGTCTGTGGCTTCACTTTTACTGATCCAGGATCAGTGATCCGTAGCTGTTATATTTCCGATTTGAGCTTGAGTTTCAGAATGCTTTGGATAATGTAACGTTAGCTTTTACTTGATCAAAAAGAGAGCTTCGCTACTGAAAAGCTATTTAATTCAGAAAGCAGCGACGCTACCACCACGCTACTGAGAAATGTAGTTAAACTAGTAGCGACGCTACACTGCAAGACAGTACATACAAACAAACAACTCATTTCAAGTCATTTTGTTTTTGCACCTTGTTTTTTTAGTTTTTATTTTTTTTCTATTGCACACTGCTTTTGGTTTACTCATGATTTCTGTAAAGCTGCATTGAAACAATATTTAATTAAAAATGTCAATAGCAAGAACAATAAACTAGTGGGAGGGGTGGGGGGTGCAAATATTAAAGAACTGAAATTAGGAAATGGTGCCTCGAAGGTGGTTCCTGACCATTCTTAATAAAAGGGTTCCTCCAGGAAGCATTAAAGATCCTCAGAGAACCACCTCTTTTAAAACGGTGCCTAGAGGCTCTACAGAGGGTCCCGCCGGCGCGGCAAAGTGAAGAACCCCAAAAGGTGCCTCCAGGAACCTTTAGTTTTTACAGTGTAGTCTCTTTAATCAAATTGGTGGCTTGAAATTTCTGTTAAAATGTGATTATAATATTTCTAAAATCCCCCTCAAATTATCCAAATTTCATCAGCAAGCCCTTCTCGCTTGAAAAATCTGTTACTGTCACAATTTCTCTCCTCACACCTCTTGGAAATATAACTGCTTCAAATAAATCTTTATTTTTAACAAATTGTTTCAACAGAGACATTAATCATCTTATAAAAATGTTTGACAATTCTGGGAATCTTTTAACTTACGAACAATTCATGTCGACTTACAGTTTTCTCGTACAGTTTAGGGAATTTAATTCAGTTATTAAAGCTATTCCTGTAACACATTTTGACTTGACGTTCAATAAATGTCACGATATCTTTGAACTGTGCCTATGATTACGCCTTTCCATTAGCTCGCATGCAACAGTTCTCCACTTTTCCCTTAATTTATAAGGCAACTTTATGATGATGGTTTTCAAATTGCTTGGCATCTCCAGCTCCTCCATATAATCAATTTCTTCCATTACATTACAGCATCCACGCAAAAAGAGAGCATAACTCTGCAATGAATTTACATCCTCTGACTTTACTGAAGGCCATCCAAGAACCTTCTCTACATATGCAGCAGCTATTCTGAACTCATTGCCGAAATGTTCTTTTAACAATGCTTTGGCTTGCAAATACCCTCTTTGTGCATCCATATGGTGACAACTGCGCACAAGTTCCCTGGGCTGACCTCGTGTGTATTGTTCCAGAAAGTACAAGCAATCTCGATTATGTTTGGTTTGGTCTTCTATTCCATGCTCAAACGCTCTGATGAAAGCTCTGTATTGCAGAGGATTACCATCAAACACAGGAATATCTCTTTGAGGCAGTGTGCTGGATTGTTGTTGTTCTACAAGGAGAGCAGTAATCTCATTTTGTTTCTGCATGACACTGCAAATGTTTGAAGTTGATGTTCCATCAATGTTCTGCATTACATTTGATGTTTGAACTGGTGACGCAGAATTATGGTCAATTTGTGGTGCGCTGTGAGTTTGCCGAATCACATTCCTTAAACCTCCTTGCTGGGAAGTTTTCTTTGGCATATATTCCTCCGCACGAGGGTTGAGAGTAACTTCTTTGCCACTAAAGGGCTCCATAATAAACCCATTGCAAATCAACATCTTTCCACTGAACCATGTTTGTTGTTTTTCTTTTTCTTCGCTGGGCAAAAGAACCACCACAGAATTGTGCATTTCTCTTGCTTCATCGCTCAATTTGATGAATTTCTCAAAAGAGCACTGCACCTCCTTTTCATATTCTCGGTTGGACATAAAATCTTTTATGATAGCCATTAAGTTCTTTGCCTTGTTTAGTTTACTCTTTCTTGTCTTTTGCAGAGTTTCCAACTTTTCCAATAATGCCTTAGGAGTGAGCTTAGTAGGCCTCTTTTCCCTCACAGGCTCCGTTTCCACTTTCTCACATGGCTCAATAGTCTCTATTTGTTCACCAGCAGCCACAACATCGCCATAATTCCCAACACTCATATATAGACTGTAGAATTCATTCACCTTTGGCAACGTGAAAACTCAAGCAACCAATGCATTGGAATAACGCTATTAAATGTGTGCACACAAAATCATTCCTCAAGTAGCGCTACACATAACTTATTGACTTCATTCATTCGATTCGTCGCAGCTGCTCCTCGATTCACTGCAACGTCCAATTAGACTCAAATCCATAGCGAAGTCCAGTGATTAGTCCATTAAAATTTCAAAAGGTTCCAATGTAATGCGTGATAATCCACAATGAAGCATTTTTTGACAAATATAGTGACATAAATAGCCATTTTGTCACTTGAGGTGTTGTAGGGTGGTTTCTGACGCGTGAGATCCAAACAAGAAAAGTCATCCTCCAAATACTGCTTTACCAGATTTATTCATCACACAGCTCGTACAGGTCACTTCAACTCACAGCTCCTCTGCACAGTGCACGTAAAATCCCATCCGATGCCTTTCCATATTCACCTCCAGACACGGTCAAAACATGTTGTGCTTCCCTCTAATTACACACCTGACTTTCTTCTTCTTCTTCTTCTTGAAATTTATCCTTCCCCCTTTTATTTTATTTATTTATTATTTTTTTTATATTCTCTCCCACAAATTTGTTATTTTAAGGTACTGAAAAATAAAACTATAGCATTCATTTCTTGAGTTATTTTGTAATATATCTCTCAGTTTAAATTGCACTTTTATTTTTTCTATATTTTGCATTAAAATCTGTCTTTCAGTTTCGTATTTCTGACAGTACAAAATAACATGTTCCACTGATTCTTCTTGCCCACAAAATCCACACCTTCCTGTATCATGTTTACCCATTTTATAAAGTGTACCATTTAATCTTGTGTCCAAATCTCATCCTTGATATTACTATTTCCTCTCTCCTGGTTTTCCCTGCACTTCTCATCTCTCCCATTTTCCTTTGAATTCTGTAAAACCACCGACCTTTTTTCTCTTTATCCCATTGTTTTTGCCACCTTTCCTTCAGTCTTTTCTTAATAATACTCTTGATTTCACTCTTACTTAGGTTAACAATTAAGTCAATGTCGTTGTTTTTAACTGCCTCTTTTGCTTCTTTATCTGCAGTTTCATTTCCTTGGATACCAATATGTGCAGGCACCCATAAAAATACCACTGTAATACCCATCATCTGAATTCTGTATAACGTTTGCATTATTTCCATTAAAATGTCTGGTTTACTTTCCGAATGACTGTATAATAAACTAGCCAATGATGCACATGAATCTGAACAAATAACTGATTTCAAAGGTCTAATCTCTTCTATCCACTGTGTTGCTAATAACAGTGCAATCATTTCTCCTGAATAAACAGATAACTCGTCACTAGTCCTTTTCTTTCCCGATAAGTGAAATTCAGGAACAGTAAACGCTACTCCTGTCTTATTGTCTAAACTCTTTGATGCAACAGTATCTAGCGTTGGATGCTCTTGACTATGGCCTTGTAAATTAACCCAATAATTCACTGACAATTGTTCCCTTCTCATTTCTAATGACATTTCCCCCATTTCAACCTGTAATGCTGTAATTGGTGTCGTTTTTATAGCTCCTGTACATAATCTCAACACCGGATGCTGTATATTATCTAACTTCCTAAGAGATGTTTCTGCTGCTGATCCATACACCATGCAACCATAAACTCACACCTGCCTTTCTTACTCTTTGCCTACCTATATACTCATTAAGGCCCACACTCCACCCAGTGGTCAAAAAACAGAATTACAACAGACATTATGACTCTTACAATGTCTCCTAGAGGGGGATTTTTTCTGAACTCTAAAATTGAGAATATTGACTGAGAAGAGCTTGTTTAATTCCTTTTAAATATTGTATTAATAATAAAATAAAAGGAATACACTTCAAAATTCTACATACTATTTACCTTCTAAATCTTTAATATCAAGATTCTCTGATATTGATCATATATGCTGTTTTGTAATAACGAGAAAGAGATACTGACTCACTTATTTTTTGACTGTAATGTCGTAAACAAGTTTTGGATTGATTTGGCAGATTTTATATTTAATTTAATGAATATTATTAATTATTGCTTTACTTTAAAGGATGTTATCTTGTATTATGAAAATAAAAACAATAACATTTTTATTTTATTAGCAATATTTCACATACATAAACACAGATTTCTTAATTCATCTCCTATGTTAAATTTGTTTTGTTCTGACTTTGACTTTTATATTTCTTCAGTAAGACTGTTAAAAAACAAAAAGTCTGTGAAATGTTTAAAATACTATGATACACTCTTCAATCCCCCTGGTACTCTGTAATATCCTTATTCGTTAAAATTGAATGTGAGCTATGCTTTTTATTTATTTTATTTTATTTTTTTCTTTTGTCTTATTTGTTTATATTTTGTATTGTTATTATTTGAATGTCACCCTTTTCTGCAATAAAGAAAAGAAAAGAAAAGGACTCGTGAATATTGTAAAAGCAACTCGAGTGTTTTATCCTTAAATACTTATATAACTGATATTCAAAAGGCGGACCGCATCCGCACCCGGCATCCATCCGGACCGCGAGTCTCAACAGCAGCAACATTTAAGAGAGCAGCGCCTCAAAACAGCGGAGCGGATCACATAACAAGCGCTCGGGGTCTTTATGGCAAATATCAAGAGGGAAGAAGTGCTATAGATGTCACGGCAAAAATCACAGCGCTCAGGTGTCATTTCAAAGATGCTAAATGCCATAACTGCAGGAAAACTGGGCATATCAAGAGAGCTTGCAGAGGAAAGATGGAAGTTGGAAACAGTGGCGGCTCGTCGGGGAGGCAAAGGAGGCACAGCCAAAATTTTGAGGTGAAAATGGGAGGAGAACGATTTAATGTTAATAAAATTCACAATTCATTTCAGTTCATGTCTCAAAATTTTGTTTGTAATTTCACAGCTGTAATATCATAACATGCTACTGAAGCTGGAAAGCGCCGCTCTTCTATCGTGAAACGTGAATGTGGCGAATCTGCTGATGTAATTATAACCGGAAGTGACAGAGAAGGCGAGGCCGGGGGAGAGCTGAGCTCTCGTGCCTCTGTTGGTAAAAAAAGAAGAAGAAAGAAGCCAATCAGCATCGAGTGTTCACTTTCAGCGCTGAGGAGTGTTGAGAAAAGAAACCTTGCAACAGAGGCTCGCCTCCTTCTGGTGTATCAACCAATCATTATAGAGACGTAAATTACATGATATTAGTTTGAACGTCTCCAGCTGAGCTGATAATGTACGAAGTAAGTTACTTATAGTAGCGATATTGAATATTTGATCGCCAACAGATTTACCAAGCTGTCATTCAAACAGTGTATATACAAATTAAAAATAAAGGGAGAACACGCCTGAGCTGGATATATAGGCTACAGCAGTCGGCTTAATTAAATGGCAGAACACAGACTTTTAAGAAGAGATGGATTGCTTCAAGTGATAGACCAGGTGAGTGCAATTATATTATCTTGCTGTATGAGTCCTTTTCTTTATGTTTTCTAACTAAAAGCAAACAAAAAGCCATTTTAAAGTGGTTAAGCAAATACGTTAATAATATTAATTAGCAGGGATCCCCAGGTCAATTAGTGTGCCTCCTCTATTTTAAAACCCACGAGCCGCCACTGGTTGGAAAAAAAACCCTTATGCTGAGAAAAATACTAAGTATGTGGAGGCAGAGGATGTTGAATTGCCCATGTTTTCACTGTGAAGTGATAAAACAGCAGAAAGTCATTCACAGAGATGTTTAATGTAAATGGCAAGGAAATTATGATGGAAAATGATACCGGCGCAGCTGTGAGTATTATATCTGAGAAACAAGTCCAAGCTGCGTTCAACAGAGCCACTGGAGATCACTAGAGTCACGCTGAAAACATACACAGGAGAGATTATGCCTGTGTTGGGACAGTTAAATACTCTTCAGACTGATTAAATTGTACAAGACTTGGTGCCACGGAGTACATGTAAATCATGGATTGGAGAAAGACATGTTAATCTGTCATTTTTGTAATTGTTGATCTGTATGTTTAATTTTTATTTTAATTCAATGTAGGCTACTTTAGGAGTGTGCCCGAAGCCGAATACCTTGTTCAGAAAAGGCACGGGTAATGGCTTTTAAAATGAATAACGGATAATGAATAATTCTGTCTGAATATTCGTCTGAGGCTGCAGCACAGTCTGGTGTTTGCTAGATAACAGGTGAGCAGGGGATCAGCACGATATTTTACACAAACCTCTAAAGTTACGCAATAATGAGTGTGTGAAGTGAATGAATTTAAACTTTATGAATGAAAAGAGCGCAAATCAAACACCGCTTGCTGTGAAATCAGAAATCAGAGCTTGACAAGAGTAATATCAACTAAAATAATACATCATACACGTTCTGTTAAGATTAGTTAACTAGTGTTAACATGAACTCAGAATGAACAATACCCTCTGAAGCATTTATCTTAATGTTAATTTCAACATTTACTAACGCATTATTAAAATCAAAAGTTAACATTTGTTAATGCACTGTGAACTAACATGAACTACCAAAGAACGACTGTATTTTCTTTAACTAACATTAACAAAGATTAATAAATACTGTAACAAATGTATTTGAATGAAATCGTATTGTATAGTGTTACCATATAGATGTTTAGGCCTACAGATAGGCTGTTTATTTGCATCGTTGCATGTGTCATTAGATATTAATATAAACATTTCACCAAAATCAAGTTCAAATACGAAGCTTTTGACCAGCGAATGTTTTCCTCAGTTTTCTGTCATTATGTGGGTGTTCAGTTTTTTTCTGTTATTTGGCCAAAGTATCATATTATGAAATATTGGCTGTGACTTTACAACAAATGCTAGAGAAACTCTTCTCTGCTCCTCAAAAACAAAAAAACAAACAAACAAACAAACAAACAAAAAAAAAAGCATTAGCCTTTATAAATAGTGTTTTTTGAGAAAAGAAACCGCTGTACTTATTCAATCAACAGTTCTTTATTTACCTTCAGACTGCAAACAAGCTGAGATGCTCTAAACTGCGCTCCTCACTTCACTGACGAGAGAGGCGGGAGGAATAATGAGGTTTGACTGAGAGTTTGAGGAGCCAATGGCGTTACAAGCTTTAGTGGTGGTGGCGTCACTTACTGATCCAGGATCAGTGACCCGTAGCTGTTATATTTCTGATTTGAGCTCAAGTTTCAGAATGCTTTCTTTGGAAAATGTAACGTTAGCTTTTGTTGACGCTACCGCGCTACTTGATCAAAAAAAGAGCTTAGCTACCAAAAAGCTATTTGATTCAGAAAACAGTGACGCTACCACCACGCTACTGAGAAATATAGTTAAACTAGTAGCGTCTACTTGTAGCGATGCTACTGCCCATCACTGACAAATATTTTTCCATAGGCTATAGCTACTGTGCTCTTTTTGTCACGGTTCATAGATCCAATGTCTCTCTCTAGTCTCGTGCTTTGTTGTTTACATGTGAGTGGGTGTGTCCGGATCGTTACCGTTGATCAGTATCCAGCTGCAATCACTCTTCGTCACCAGCTGCCACTCATCTCACCTCCTATAAATACTTACCACCTTCTCATCTCCTTTGTCAGATCGTTTTCATGAAGTCTATGTTGTCTGAGCCTGTTTCCGTGCTTCGTGTCCCGTCTTCAGTTCCTGTGTTCCGGTTTCACGTCGTGTTGGATCGTCTATGTGTCTGGTTCCCGTCATCCGTCATCAGAGCACGCTGCACTTCATCCACCACGCCACGTCTGACCATCAAAGTCCCTGTGCCACCGCCTGCATCACCCGGATCTATCTCACTCCATTTTTACTTTCAATAAACAGTTTACTTGCAAATTGTATCCTCGTTCATGTTGTAACAGAACGATCTGACCAAGAATGGATACAGCAAGTACATCAGCGCCTACCATGGAGGACTGTTTGAGCAACAGCATGGCTCGTTTGGACATTCAAGAAAAGAATTTACACGATACTGGTCGCGCTGTTCAGGCGTTAGTGGCGCAGGTGTCCGAGCTCACCCAGCAGATCCAACAGCTACGAGTTCCACTGCGCCGCCAACACCGGCCGCTCCCCTACACCATCGGAGAGCCCATCCCAGTCGGAGCCACGCCTACCTACCCCAGAGCCCTATTCAGGTGATCCAAAATTTTGCAGAGCCTTTCTAACCCGGTGTTCCATGCATTTTCTCTCAACCCAAGACTTTCCAGACCGAGCGATCCAAAGTCGCTTTTGTACTCACCCTCCTGACTGGGAAAGCGGCGTTATGGGGAACGGCGGTGTGGGAGAATGAAGATCCGTGCTGCGCCTGCTCCAGGAGCTCTCCGCTGAGATGAAAAGAGTTTTCGACCGGGCGGCGGCGGAAGAGAAGCTGCTAGAATGCTGGCTGATTTACGGCAAGGAGAGAGGTCAGTGTCAGACTTTTCAATAGAGTTCGGACCCTAGCAGCGGAGAGCAAATGGAACGAGGAGGCGCAGTGGGACATGTTCCTGCATGGGCTGGCTGACCGGCCCAGAGAGAGATCTATGCTTTGGACCTGCCCCAATCTCTTAATGAACTCATTGCCTTAGCCCTCAGAGTTGATGCTCGACTAGCCCGAGTGGGAGGTCACGCTACGAGGAGACGCCCTCTGGCAGGTGCCGAGGGTCCACAATTTGGAGGCGGGGACGCGGTCAGCCCCGTCGACGATCACGAGCCCATGCAGGTTGGTCGAGCTCGGCTTTCCCGGGAGGAGAGGGAGAGGCGGAGGTCCCAGGGCCTTGCTTATACTGTGGAGGGCCGGACACTATGCTTACAACTGTCCGGTAAAAGGCCAAGCCCGATAGTAAGTGTGAGGCTACTGTCGGTGGGATCTCTGCTGAGAAGACCTCACCAACATCTACCCTTCTCCCGGTAAGACTGAGATGGTCAACACTCACTCACGACTGTCAAGCACTCTTGGACTCCGGGGCAGAAGGTAATTTCATGGACCACTCATTCGCACGCCAATTCAAGATTCCCCTCAAACCCCTCACACATCAGATTGCTGTACACGCACTCAATGGACAAGAACTTCCCACCATCACTTTTGCCACAGAAGACATCACCCTCATCACATCAGGCAACCACACTGAAATCATCTCTTTCTATATCCTGGACACTCCCCTTGCACCCATTGTCCTTGGTCACCCTTGGCTCACCCGTCACAACCCTAAAGTGGACTGGCAGCTCAAGTCTGTGTCTTCGTGGAGTAACCAGTGTCATAAGTCTTGTCTATTGTCTGCCTGTCCGCCTGTTTCTGTCTCTGTGTTGCAGGAGGAGGCAGTGGATCTGTCTAACGTGCCCACAGAGTACCTGGACCTGAAGGAGGTGTTCAGTAAGTCTCGGGCTGCTTCTCTCCCTCCGCATCGTCCCTATGACTGTGCCATAGAATTATTACCAGGTACGGCTCCGCCCAAGGGCAAGTTATATTCACTCTCGACACCAGAGAGGGAGGCTATGGAGAAATATATTTCTGATTCTCTAGCAACAGGGTTCATTCGCCTTCCTCTTCTCCAGCGGGGGCGGGGTTTTTTTTTGTGGGGAAGAAGGACGGATCTCTGCGACCTTGTATTGACTACCGAGGGTTGAACAACATCACGGTAAAGAATACTTATCCTTTGCCGTTGATGTCTTCAGCCTTCGAGAGGTTGCAAGGAGCATCCATCTTCACAAAATTAGACTTACGTAATGCTTATCATTTGGTCCGCATCAGGAGGGGATGAGTGGAAGACCGCGTTTAACACCCCCAGAGGACATTTTGAATACTTGGTTATGCCTTCGGCTTTCCAATAGTCCAGCGGTCTTCCAGGCACTCGTCAATGATGTGCTGCGAGATATGATAGATCAGTTCATTTATGTCTACCTGGACGATATACTGATTTTTCTTCTTCTCTCCAGGAACACGTGCAGCACGTCCGACGAGTGCTTCAGAGGTTGCTAGAGAATGGGCTTTTGTCAAGGCGGAAAATGCGATTTTCATGCACAGTCTGTTCCATTCCTAGGGTACATCGTGTCGGTTGAGGGAATGCGCATGGATCCTGAGAAGATCAAGGCTGTGGTAGAGTGGCCAAGTCCAGAGTCTCGTAAGGCCCTACTGAGATTTCTGGGGTTCGCCAATTTCTACCGGCGCTTTATTCGCAACTTCAGCCAACTAGCCGCACCTCTGACCGCCTTGACCTCCCCAGAACGACGCTCAGGTGGTCAGACGAGCCGAGGCTGCGTTTGCCAAACTGAAGGGTTGCTTCGTTTCAGCCCCATCCTGATAACCCCTGATTCATCACGCCAGTTCGTGGTGGAGGTCGATGCATCAGAGGTGGGGGTAGGAGCAGTGTTATCCCAGCGCTCTCTCAGACGACAAGATGCATCCTTGCGCTGCTTTTGTCTCATCGCTATCTCCTGCGAGCATAATTATGACATTGGGAACAGAGAGTTGTTGGCAGTCAAGTTAGCATTGGAGGAGTGGCGGCACTGGTTAGAAGGGTCGGGGTACCTTTTATCGCTTGGACCGATCACAAGAACTTAGAATACATTCGGACGGCTAAAAGATTGAACTCCAGGCAGGCTCGGTGGGCACTTTTTTCTGTCGTTTCGATTTTACTCTCTCGCATCGCCCGGGTTCCAAAACATCAAACCCGATTCTTTATCGCGCATTTTGATCGTTCAACGCCCGTCTACTCCCGAGTGCATTTTACCGAGACTCTATTCATCTCCACACTTGTATGGGAGGTCGAATCGAAGGTCAAGAAGGCCTTAGAAGGTAACGCCTCCGGTCGGTTGCCCACCGAATCGTTTATTTGTGCCTGAGGGTCTGAGGTCCAGCGTCATTCAGTGGGGGCATTCTTCCAATGTGGCTTGTCATCCAGGAGTTACTCGCACTGGATTTTTAGTCAAGCAACGATTCTGGTGGCCGCTCATGGCTCGTGACATTCACAATTTTGTTTTGGCTTGCTCAGTTTGTGCCACTGGTAAGACTTCCAATCGACCCCCAGATGGGTTACTCCAACCGCTGCCGGTCCCTTCGAGACCCTGGTCCCACATCGCGCTAGATTTTGTTACCGCCCTCCCCCCCTCTCAGGGTCACACGGTAGTTTTGACCGTGGTGGACCGGTTCTCGAAGGCGGCTCATTTCATTCCCTTGCCCAAATTACCCTCAGCCAAGGAGACAGCGATGATTGTCGTTGACCATGTCTTTCGGTTACATGGCCTCCCGACGGACGTGGTCTCTGACAGAGGACCCCAATTTGTGTCCAAATTTTGGCGAGAATTTTGTAAGCTTCTGGGGGCGACTGTCAGTCTGTCCTCAGGGTTCCACCCCCAGAGCAATGGCCAAACTGAGAGAGCCAACCAGGATTTGGAAAGAACGTTACGATGTTTGGTTTCCAAGAATCCTTCCTCATGGAGTCAACAACTCTCTATGGTGGAGTACGCCCACAACACGTTGCCAGTGTCATCTACGGGCCTATCTCCGTTTGAGTGTAGCGTAGGGTACCAGCCACCAATTTTTCCTAGTCTGGAATCCGAAGTCGCGGTCCCCTCCGCCACGCCTTCGTCCAGAGGTGTCATCGCACGTGGACTAGAGCCCGTGAGACTCTACTCCAGGTGGGTTGCGCACCAAGGCCAAAGCCGATCGCCACCGGTCTAGGCCTCCCGTGATACGCCGCTGGTCAAAAGTGTGGCTTTCTACCAAGAACATTCCTCTCCGCTCCGTGTCTAATAAACTTGCTCCCAAATTCATTGGCCCATTTACTGTCACCAAGATCATTAGTCCGGTGGCA
>NC_081176.1:32493881-32546900 GCF_012432095.1 Onychostoma macrolepis | reverse complement strand
TTCTGGCAGTAGTTCTCCAGCAGGTCTAGGTGCTGCTGTAGTCCCTGTGGTGTAGATGACAGCAGCACCAGATCATCTGCGTGCAGCAAAAGCTTGATGTTTTTGTCTTGTAGAGTGAGTCCAGGGGCTGTAGACTGGTCCAACTGCACCGCTAATTCATTAATGTAGATGTTGAACAGTGTTGGACTCAGGCTACAGCCCTGCCGCACTCCTCTTTTCTGGGTGAAGAAATCTGTATGTTTGTTGCCAATTCGTATTGCACATTTGTTGTTTGAATATATTGATTTTACAATGTCATAAACTTTACCCCTTCACCACTTTGTAAAAGCTTATAATATAATCCATCGTGCCAAATAGAATCAAATGCTTTTTTGAAATCGATAAAACATGCAAATATTTTTCCATTTTTGGTCTGTTTTACGTGTTTATTGATTAGGGTGTGTAGGGTGTAAATGTGGTCAGTAGTTCTGTGATTAGGAAGAAAGCCAATCTGACTCGGGCTCAGGACACTGTGTTCATTAAGGAAGTTTACTATTCTATTGTTTAAAATACTGCTAAATAACTTCCCCAGATTACTGCTCACACAAATGCCTCTGAAATTATTGGGGTCCAATTTGTCTCCACTCTTGTGAATTGGGGTAATAAGTCCTTGGTTCCAGATGTCAGGAAAACAGCCTGAACTAAGTACAAGGTTGAATAATTTGAGCACAGCGGTCTGAAGCTCAGGTGTGCTGTGTTTCAGCATTTCACCTGGAATGCTGTCAGGACCACAAGATTTCTTACATTCTTGGCTTTTGAGTTTGTTTGTTAATTCTTTATATGTAATTGGGAAGTCAAGTGGATTTTGATTATTTTTAATTGTGTCTTCATAGGTTTGTAGATGTTGTTTGATCAGATTATAATTGTCATTGAGTTGTTTTGGTGGGATTTCTTTATACAAATTTTCAAAATGCTTTGTCCAAGTATCTCCATCTTGTATTGGCAAGTCTTGTGGTTTTGTTGTGCTCAGATTATTCCACATATCCCAGAACTGATTATGATTTATTGAATGTTCTATTTCTTGTAAACTTTTGGTCAGATGGTGTTGCTTTTTTGCTCTTATTGTGTCTTTGTATTGTTTTAGTTTTGAACAGTATTCAGTTCTTATGTTGGTGTTGTATGGTTCTTTATGTTTCAGATTTGATAATTTTCTAAGTTGTTTTCTTAATGTTTTGCTCTCTCTCTCTCTCTCTCACACACACACTCCCTCTCTCTCTCTCTCTCTCTCTCTCTCTCTCTCTCTCTCTCTCTCTCTCTCTCTCACACACACACACTCCCTCTCTCTCTCTCACACACACACACACACACACTCCCTCTCTCTCTCTCTCTCTCTCTCTCTCTCTCTCTCTCACACACACACTCCCTCTCTCTCTCTCTCTCTCTCAATTCAATTCAATTCAATTCAATATTGCTTTATTGGCATGACTGTAAAAAATACAATATTGCCAAAGCTTGAAATATATGTGGAGAAATATAATACCAATGAAAAGATCAAAATAATCGAATAAAAAAAAAACCTTATAACAATATAAACTTAAATAAACAGTGTAACAAATAAGAACTTATTATGTGAACATTTCATACCACAGTGTTTAACACATAAACACACACAGGCTGAGGGTCACTGTGGCAGACAGTAGGGAAACACTTTGAGGTCAGATGTAATACACATATTACACACATTACACGCATTCACCTGCTGTCTCTCAGGCTGTGGCACGTCCACACGTATCTCGCAGCCAGTGCTGCTGTCTGTCCCTCTCCTAGTACTATCTTTATTTGTTCTGTTTCACTAATGGCTGTAAAGTTCTTTATTAAGTTGGTGAGTTTGTTGAAGTAGAGGTTTCTTATTGATATGTATTTATGACAATGAAGTAGGAAGTGCGTCTCTGTCTCGATCTCTCCTGTCTCACAGTGAGCACACACTCTTTGCTCTCTGGGTAACCAGCTCTTTCTGTGTCTGCCGGTCTCAATGGCTAGTCTGTGCTCACTGAGCCTGTACTTGGTCAGGATCTGTCTCTGCTTTGTGTCTCTGACACTCTGGAGATAATCTTCCAATTCATAATTTGATTTTATAGTCTCTTGATCCCAATGTTCCAGATATATATTTTTAGATTGTTTGATAATTTGATTTATTTTGATGTTTGGGTGAGAAGCAGTGCTGGTCTGAGACTGGTTAGTGTTAGTAGAGTTAGTCAGGTTAGTAAGTCTCAGAACCAGCTGACTGAGTGGACTCTTTTCGGGGTTCAGTTCTCGGGTTTGTAGTGCTTTAAAATGTAGCGATTCTGTGGGACTCGATTTAAGATGCATCCAGAATTTGAGGGATCTTTTTTGTATATTTATAATCAATGGGAATCGGCCTAATTCTGCCCTACATGCATTATTGGGTGTTCTCCTTTGTAATTTTAGGATCATTTTGCAGAATTCTGTGTGTAGGGCTTCTGTTGGATGTCTGTCCCATCTAGTGTAGCTCTGATCACTGAGTGGACCCCAAACCTCACTTCCATACAGCGCTATGGGCTGAATCACACTATCAAAGATTTTACACCAAATTGGAAGCGGTATTTCAATATTTTGGAATTTTTTCTTGATTGCGTATAGAGCTCTTGAGCTTTATCTTTGAGAGCATTCACTGCCGTACTGAAACTCCCCGATGCAGTGATGATCAGGCCGAGGTAGGTGTACTGCATCAGTGCTGCCTAGACTGAACCGGTATCTGTGTTCCTGACATCTGGGCTTTTTCTGAAAGACCATAATGTTGGTCTTTTTGAGGTTTACAGCCAGGGCCCAGTTCTGGCAGTAGTTCTCCAGCAGGTCTAGGTGCTGCTGTAGTCCCTGTGGTGTAGATGACAGCAGCACCAGATCATCTGCGTACAGCAAAAGCTTGATGTTTTTGTCTTGTAGAGTGAGTCCAGGGGCTGTAGACTGGTCCAACTGCACCGCTAATTCATTAATGTAGATGTTGAACAGTGTTGGACTCAGGCTACAGCCCTGCCGCACTCCTCTTTTCTGGGTGAAGAAATCTGTATGTTTGTTGCCAATTCGTATTGCACATTTGTTGTTTGAATATATTGATTTTACAATGTCATAAACTTTACCCCTACACCACTTTGTAAAAGCTTATAATATAATCCATCGTGCCAAATAGAATCAAATGCTTTTTTGAAATCGATAAAACATGCAAATATTTTTCCATTTTTGGTCTGTTTTACGTGTTTATTGATTAGGGTGTGTAGGGTGTAAATGTGGTCAGTAGTTCTGTGATTAGGAAGAAAGCCAATCTGACTCGGGCTCAGGACACTGTGTTCATTAAGGAAGTTTACTATTCTATTGTTTAAAATACTGCTAAATAACTTCCCCAGATTACTGCTCACACAAATGCCTCTGAAATTATTGGGGTCCAATTTGTCTCCACTCTTGTGAATTGGGGTAATAAGTCCTTGGTTCCAGATGTCAGGAAAACAGCCTGAACTAAGTACAAGGTTGAATAATTTGAGCACAGCGGTCTGAAGCTCAGGTGTGCTGTGTTTCAGCATTTCACCTGGAATGCTGTCAGGACCACAAGATTTCTTACATTCTTGGCTTTTGAGTTTGTTTGTTAATTCTTTATATGTAATTGGGAAGTCAAGTGGATTTTGATTATTTTTAATTGTGTCTTCATAGGTTTGTAGATGTTGTTTGATCAGATTATAATTGTCATTGAGTTGTTTTGGTGGGATTTCTTTATACAAATTTTCAAAATGCTTTGTCCAAGTATCTCCATCTTGTATTGGCAAGTCTTGTGGTTTTGTTGTGCTCAGATTATTCCACATATCCCAGAACTGATTATGATTTATTGAATGTTCTATTTCTTGTAAACTTTTGGTCAGATGGTGTTGCTTTTTTGCTCTTATTGTGTCTTTGTATTGTTTTAGTTTTGAACAGTATTCAGTTCTTATGTTGGTGTTGTATGGTTCTTTATGTTTCAGATTTGATCATTTTCTAAGTTGTTTTCTTAATGTTTTGCTCTCTCTCTCTCACACACACACACACACACACACATTCTCTCTCTCACACACACACACACACACACACACACACACACACACATTCTCTCTCTCACACACACACACACACACACACACACACACACACACACACACACACACACACACACACACACACACATTCTCTCTCTCACACACACACACACACACACAGCCTGAACTAAGTACAAGGTTGAATAATTTGAGCACAGCGGTCTGAAGCTCAGGTGTGCTGTGTTTCAGCATTTCACCTGGAATGCTGTCAGGACCACAAGATTTCTTACATTCTTGGCTTTTGAGTTTGTTTGTTAATTCTTTATATGTAATTGGGAAGTCAAGTGGATTTTGATTATTTTTAATTGTGTCTTCATAGGTTTGTAGATGTTGTTTGATCAGATTATAATTGTCATTGAGTTGTTTTGGTGGGATTTCTTTATACAAATTTTCAAAATGCTTTGTCCAAGTATCTCCATCTTGTATTGGCAAGTCTTGTGGTTTTGTTGTGCTCAGATTATTCCACATATCCCAGAACTGATTATGATTTATTGAATGTTCTATTTCTTGTAAACTTTTGGTCAGATGGTGTTGCTTTTTTGCTCTTATTGTGTCTTTGTATTGTTTTAGTTTTGAACAGTATTCAGTTCTTATGTTGGTGTTGTATGGTTCTTTATGTTTCAGATTTGATCATTTTCTAAGTTGTTTTCTTAATGTTTTGCTCTCTCTCTCTCTCTCACACACACACTCTGATAACTGAACTTACATTCGTGTCGGTCGTCGCTTATCTTTCTGTGAGCAGAAGCCGTGACTGATGGCGTGAGATAAGAAGCACAACACTTTCGTTGCCCTCTTCTCGTGTGAAGCTGTGTGAGAAGATACGTGACGTCTGCAGTAACTTTTGCTGTGATTTTGTGAAATGTCTTAAATGCTATAAATTACTGTTTTTTTTTTTGTTTTGTTTTGTTTTGAGCAAAAAGAAAGAAAAAAACCTGTATGTTATAACATTTCATTACCTCCAAATCCATGAATATTTCATAATCTTCTTTAAATAGTTATTGTAGGAGCCATGCTTACTATCTAATTTCATTTTTCTATATGTTCATTTAAATACTAGTTTGCTGCTTTATTGTTAATGTTGTTTATTTCTCTGAGTGTGTGTCCTCTGTGGGTGTGAAGGGAAGATGTTTAAAAGGATATGCCCCCCCTGACAGGAGAGGGGTGCTGGTGCGAGAGCATACAGTCTTTCGACCGTGCGCACGCAGCTAAGATGGCACGGTGCAACAAGCCTGCAATTAGCCTTTAAGATATTTGTTTGTTTTATGTTGCAATTCAAGCTAATTTTGGTTTAATAAACTTCAGTTATTGTTTCAACAAGTCTTTCTGGATCTATTCATGCTACTTTGCACGCGTCGGATTATTGCATCAACACCTCCCACAGCGGCCAAGAAACAAGGGACAAAACTGGAAAGTTGAAGCTTGTTTTAACACTACAGTCATAATATTTTGTCTAAAATATGACGAGTAAATTTACACTGCAATATATTAGCTAATTAATGAACTGACAATATTATTTATAAGAAGTATAATAACTTGTAAAACAACAACCAGGAACAACCAGTTCACGGCTCTCTTGTAAGCAGCATATATTGCTGAGAGAAGGCAGTATAATCCAAATGTGTTTATAGAGATTGTGTTTATAGAAAATGGTGAATTGTTTCATGAATTCTGTTAGTATTCAAGAAAAACTGTAAGACAGCTTATTAGAAAACAAAAACATTTGGAAAATATTTTGGACAAGATTCACAGATTTCAATGTACACTGATTATATAAAACTATACGGTCAGTACATCAGAGTTAAATGAAAGTGTTCTATGCATTTATTTCTGTTCAAAAGTATGGAAATTGATTTTTATAAATAATCTTCAAATAGTCCTATTCTGTATCCTGTGGCTCTCTCTAGTGGACAACATTAATATCACAGCTTTTAGCCTCAGGTTATGTTATCACACAGGCTTTGATAATAAAATAAACTGCATAAATAACTACCTATGAGTGTTTTTTCACTGTTTATAATTCACTTACCAAGAAATATCACCTAAAAATCAAAAGCAAATCATGAAGCCCTATTCAGCGACTAACATGCAGCTTTTCCCCAAATATATTCACAGTAACCATATAAATAAAATATTAGAATATAATAAATGTTAATCAGATGTGACGAGTCGGTTGCCCTCCTCCTTATTGTCATCACCACCCCGTCCCTTAATCGCCGCCCTTCACCAGGCTCCCGACGGGAGTGGGTGTGCGAGAGAGGAGGGGTGTGGAAACAGCGAGGGCTGGCCGCCGCTGTTTAAATGCCAAGCGCGCCTCTCCTCGAGAGACTGGTCTCTTCCCCCGCTGGTGTCCTCGTGGGTCCAGGAAGGGAGCGTGGAGGGACTTCCGCGCCACCGGAGACGTGAGCGGCCGAACCCGTGGACGGTCGTCGGGCCAGGATGCCGGGCCGTACAAGTCCTGCCGGACTCCGCGGAATAAGAGGAAGAGCCGCCGCTAGAATGAAGCCGCCGCCCCTCACGCCCCGGACTCGAGCGGGAGCGCGTGCGGCCGCCGGACTCCGCCCCTTACCTGGACCCTCCCTTCCAGAACACTGCCCTCCTTCACAAGCCCCGCAGCACGACGAGGACACCAGACCCCCTGTTTATTTTGGACAATTTTCCCCCTTGGACACTTTATTTTATGATTTCTGTTTAATAAAAGCCTCTCCGAGGCCTGACGCCACACCCACTGTGTCTGTCGTTGCCTTCTCCCGTCACACAGAGCACATGTGAACTTACTGGTAATAATTAATGCATCACGGCACAGTAGACCTAACTTCTGAAAAGTAGATAATTGTATGATTAGCAGATGTCTATTATTTCAGAGTTCAGGATTTTTTTTTATTTCAAGTCATACACAGTGGGGATTTCTTTAAAACTGGAAAGTTGAAGCTTGTTTTAACACTACAGTCATAATATTTTGTCTAAAATATGACGAGTAAATTTACACTGCAATATATTAGCTAATTAATGAACTGACAATATTATTTATAAGAAGTATAATAACTTGTAAAACAACAACCAGGAACAACCAGTTCACGGCTCTCTTGTAAGCAGCATATATTGCTGAGAGAAGGCAGTATAATACAAATGTGTTTATAGAGATTGTGTTTATAGAAAATGGTGAATTGTTTCATGAATTCTGTTAGTATTCAAGAAAAACTGTAAGACAGCTTATTAGAAAACAAAAACATTTGGAAAATATTTTGGGACAAGATTCACAGATTTCAATGTACACTGATTATATTAAACTATACGGTCAGTACATCAGAGTTAAATGAAAGTGTTCTATGCATTTATTTCTGTTCAAAAGTATGGAAATTGATTTTTATAAATAATCTTCAAATAGTCCTATTCTGTATCCTGTGGCTCTCTCTAGTGGACAACATTAATATCACAGCTTTTAGCCTCAGGTTATGTTATCACACAGGCTTTGATAATAAAATAAACTGCATAAATAACTACCTATGAGTGTTTTTTCACTGTTTATAATTCACTTACCAAGAAATATCACCTAAAAATCAAAAGCAAATCATGAAGCCCTATTCAGCGACTAACATGCAGCTTTTCCCCAAATATATTCACAGTAACCATATAAATAAAATATTAGAATATAATAAATGTTAATCAGATGTGACGAGTCGGTTGCCCTCCTCCTTATTGTCATCACCACCCCGTCCCTTAATCGCCGCCCTTCACCAGGCTCCCGACGGGAGTGGGTGTGCGAGAGAGGAGGGGTGTGGAAACAGCGAGGGCTGGCCGCCGCTGTTTAAATGCCAAGCGCGCCTCTCCTCGAGAGACTGGTCTCTTCCCCCGCTGGTGTCCTCGTGGGTCCAGGAAGGGAGCGTGGAGGGACTTCTGCGCCACCGGAGACGTGAGCGGCCGAACCCGTGGACGGTCGTCGGGCCAGGATGCCGGGCCGTACAAGTCCTGCCGGACTCCGCGGAATAAGAGGAAGAGCCGCCGCTAGAATGAAGCCGCCGCCCCTCACGCCCCGGACTCGAGCGGGAGCGCGTGCGGCCGCCGGACTCCGCCCCTTACCTGGACCCTCCCTTCCAGAACACTGCCCTCCTTCACAAGCCCCGCAGCACGACGAGGACACCAGACCCCCTGTTTATTTTGGACAATTTTCCCCCTTGGACACTTTATTTTATGATTTCTGTTTAATAAAAGCCTCTCCGAGGCCTGACGCCACACCCACTGTGTCTGTCGTTGCCTTCTCCCGTCACACAGAGCACATGTGAACTTACTGGTAATAATTAATGCATCACGGCACAGTAGACCTAACTTCTGAAAAGTAGATAATTGTATGATTAGCAGATGTCTATTATTTCAGAGTTCAGGATTTTTTTTTATTTCAAGTCATACACAGTGGGGATTTCTTTAAGACTGCAAGGGAAGCTCAGCTTCCCCTATAATGTCAAAAAATTAATGGTCAATTATGTACTATTGTGTTAACATTTTATTGACTAAAAATGCGTTAGAACACGTTAATCTCGAAGACGAGTTCGTTCAGAATCAGCTACATACAGCAGGTCGCTGACTCGAGTACCTTCTCATACATTCCCGTAGCTTCAGTGTATTTCTCTGCTGAAGCCGAGCGTCCATTGACTTCAATGGGGCTGCTTTGAACAGTTTTTTTCAGTGCCTCGAAACTAGACGGTCATTGGATAAATGCTGCGATTATGTCCCGCCCCCGGACGCTCAGCGTCTCTGGGGTGAATGGAGGCGGGCCTGGACTCCGGGCTTCTGCGTGATGATTGGAGGGTCTGTCGAAAGACTGCATCTCCTTTTGATTGACAGCGATTGTGAACAATAAAAAGTCGCTGACGCTGAAGCTATTCGAGCTCAGTCCCATCGCGGCTTTGCACTTGGTTCTTATCAATCATTATATATATTTTTTGATTTATTTATAATGTTATGTTTTAATATACATGCTGCTAACTCGGAAATTTCAAGATATGCGAGCAAAAAATGCTCCTGACACTTAGGCAATACGACACGAGCAAGAGTGCTGTTTTTGTTTCGTTTGTGTTCGAATCCAAATCCGCGTTGATTTGGGCGAATCACTGATTCACTGATTCACTGAGCCATTCATAAAAACAGCCATTTGATTCGCTCCTGAAGGATTCAGCCGTTTTGAAAGAATCATTTGAATGACTCAGTGATTCAGTCACGAACTTCTGCCACCTGCTGGCCGTTTTTAAGTTTCCCGTCTAAAAGTAGGCATATTACATTATTTTCCAACATATTTCTATATTCAGAATTTAGTATTTAAAACATTAATCTCATAACATTATTTATGCAATTATAAATACAGTCTAAATGAATAAATGCCACATCTAAATGTCACTTCATGCAGCTTCTGTGCAGTGCTGAGATGAGTTTTGTTTAGATCATTTCATGGATAACAATAGCCAGTCATTCATTCACATTAATTAAGTATTCAGAGAATAATATTGTCTGTTTTCACTTACATCTATTTATTTATTAAATTTTGATTCATTTTGTAGAATTGAATTATAAATTAAGCTGGTATAGTATCGTAAGACATTTTTATGGTATCGTGACAACCCTATTATACCACATTCCTTGTTTCAGTTTAACCTAATTCCCACATTTCCTCCGTCGAGTTTAATATCTTTTTTTTTTTAGATTGTTTGTTCATTCATTCATTCATTCATTCATTCATTCATTCATTCATTCATTCATTCATACAGTAGGCTAGGCTAGCGTCACTGGAAAAGACGCCTAGTTGGTACGACAGGGTCACAGAGCATTTTCTTGAAAAGGAACGTAGGGCAGGATTTACGTATAAATAAATGGACAATTTTTATGATTTAGGCCGAAAATGAGCTTCCCCTCTTTGAAAGACCAGCAGCCGCCACTGGTCATACAGCTGTTCATTACTGGAGCAGTTTTTTGTTGGCTACTCTACATGTTCATATCGATAGCCTAATTTATTGATAACTAATTAATAAATGTTTAAACATAGACCAGTAACAAAACATTTTCAAATAGGCTTAACACAGTTTGACACATTTTCATCAAATGTTATCGTCTATTATCTATGTTCATGTGTTGATATCTACTGAAGTCTTATGATCACAGTCGTAGGAGACAGATGTGTAATTCAGCTGCTGTTATCATCATCATTACCACCTTAAAGCCTTGCTTGGAGCAAAACAGGAGAAAGACAAATGATTATCAATTTATTTATTCACACGTATGTTATCTAGATGTTAATCCACAAGTACTTTCTAGACACAAAGTAAAAAAAATCTGGTAACACTTTCTATTTATAATACATTATAAGGGTATTCTTAAGGCATTATAACGAATGCATAATGCATCATTAAAAAAAAAAAAAAAAAAACTTATAATGTGTTATAAAATGTAATGAATAATCATAACAATTATAATACACTATAGTACTTACGTATTTGTGGTTATAACTTTTAAGAGTATGATTATTTATAACACACAATGAACACCATATTAAATCTACTTCATTTATAATGGGCTTTATCATAGCTTGACATTGTTTATTTAAGATCTGCACAGTACCTTACTACATCTGCAATGTTTATATATATAACACTAATTGTATTAGTAGACTTAGGTCGGGGAGGTAGACTGTTCACATACTTGCAAAGTATCCTATACTCAGTTTGTCTGTTGAGGAACCATCAAAATAAAGTGTTATCATACAGTATATTCAGCAGACACACTACTAATACTCTCATGACGGCTAGTTGACATGTAGTTACAGAGTTACTTATCAACAGCTGTCTAAAGGGTGCCATCAAAATAATCAAACTGATATTATATATATATAAAAAAAATGTTCAAAGCAAATGTGTCATATTACACATTCATCTGATCTGATATCTGATCTTATGGCTGTTTGAGAAAAGAAATATATATTATTGTTATTATTATTACTTATAAGTGGTCTTTGTCTGCTTTAAGTAAAGTAACATAAGTAACGTGGCAAGATATGAGACTTATAATTAGAGTTGGGTACCGTTCACATTTGAACCGTAAAGTACCGAAGAGTAAAGTACCGAAAAAAGGTACCGTTGGGTACCGGTACCGAATTTCAGATACCGATACCGGTACCCAACGGTACCTTTTTTCGGTACTTTACTCTCTGTGTAATAACAAAAACATGTATTTCAGTGGAAAAATAAGTCCAAAACTCTCAATTTCAACATTTTGAACAATAGGGCCCTACATTTTTACTTTCTTTTGGTTTATTTTTTCTGATAATCAAATGAAGGCATGAAACATTTATCTATTTTTAATCCAATGAAAATGAAACCCTTTTATTTTTTGGCAAACAAATTGAGGTTTACTGTTAATACATGGTAGAAAAATTGTGTGAATATTCCTTTAAAAATGTTTTAATAATAATTGTATTTTTTTCTACAATTAAGTCGTTAATGTGGTTGTAATAATTCCTTTTATCATTTAATTGTTTTATTTAAATTTGTCAGTAAATGGAATATATAAAGACGTACATTATACTGTACAAAAGTAATACAAGAGTAATATAGGCTATTTTTGTTACGTTAAACCGCACTTTTATTTTGACAGGTTGCCATGAAGTTTCTGAGTGTATACAGTTTGATATGATGCTAGTTTTCTCAAATGAATTCATTCATTCATTCATTCATTCATTCATTCATTCATTCATTCATTCATTCATTCATTCATTCATTCATTCATTCATTCATTCATTCATTCATTCATTCATTCATTCATTCATTCATTCATTCATTCATTCATTCATTCATTCATTCATTCATTCATTCATTCATTCATTCATTCATTCATTCATTCATTCATTCATTCATTCATTCATTCATTCATTCATTCATTCATTCATTCATTCATTCATTCATTCATTCATTCATTCATTCATTCATTCATTCATTCATTCATTCATTCATTCATTCATTCATTCATTCATTCATTCATTCATTCATTCATTCATTCATTCATTCATTCATTCATTCATTCATTCATTCATTCATTCATTCATTCATTCATTCATTCATTCATTCATTCATTCATTCATTCATTCATTCATTCATTCATTCATTCATTCATTCATTCATTCATTCATTCATTCATTCATTCATTCATTCATTCATTCATTCATTCATTCATTCATTCATTCATTCATTCATTCATTCATTCATTCATTCATTCATTCATTCATTCATTCATTCATTCATTCATTCATTCATTCATTCATTCATTCATTCATTCATTCATTCATTCATTCATTCATTCATTCATTCATTCATTCATTCATTCATTCATTCATTCATTCATTCATTCATTCATTCATTCATTCATTCATTCATTCATTCATTCATTCATTCATTCATTCATTCATTCATTCATTCATTCATTCATTCATTCATTCATTCATTCATTCATTCATTCATTCATTCATTCATTCATTCATTCATTCATTCATTCATTCATTCATTCATTCATTCATTCATTCATTCATTCATTCATTCATTCATTCATTCATTCATTCATTCATTCATTCATTCATTCATTCATTCATTCATTCATTCATTCATTCATTCATTCATTCATTCATTCATTCATTCATTCATTCATTCATTCATTCATTCATTCATTCATTCATTCATTCATTCATTCATTCATTCATTCATTCATTCATTCATTCATTCATTCATTCATTCATTCATTCATTCATTCATTCATTCATTCATTCATTCATTCATTCATTCATTCATTCATTCATTCATTCATTCATTCATTCATTCATTCATTCATTCATTCATTCATTCATTCATTCATTCATTCATTCATTCATTCATTCATTCATTCATTCATTCATTCATTCATTCATTCATTCATTCATTCATTCATTCATTCATTCATTCATTCATTCATTCATTCATTCATTCATTCATTCATTCATTCATTCATTCATTCATTCATTCATTCATTCATTCATTCATTCATTCATTCATTCATTCATTCATTCATTCATTCATTCATTCATTCATTCATTCATTCATTCATTCATTCATTCATTCATTCATTCATTCATTCATTCATTCATTCATTCATTCATTCATTCATTCATTCATTCATTCATTCATTCATTCATTCATTCATTCATTCATTCATTCATTCATTCATTCATTCATTCATTCATTCATTCATTCATTCATTCATTCATTCATTCATTCATTCATTCATTCATTCATTCATTCATTCATTCATTCATTCATTCATTCATTCATTCATTCATTCATTCATTCATTCATTCATTCATTCATTCATTCATTCATTCATTCATTCATTCATTCATTCATTCATTCATTCATTCATTCATTCATTCATTCATTCATTCATTCATTCATTCATTCATTCATTCATACAGTAGGCTAGGCTAGCGTCACTGGAAAAGACGCCTAGTTGGTACGACAGGGTCACAGAGCATTTTCTTGAAAAGGAACGTGGGGCAGGATTTACGTATAAATAAATGGACAATTTTTATGATTTAGGCCGAAAATGAGCTTCCCTCTTTGAAAGACCAGCAGCCGCCACTGGTCATACAGCTGTTCATTACTGGAGCAGTTTTTGTTGGCTACTCTACATGTTCATATCGATAGCCTAATTTATTGATAACTAATTAATAAATGTTTAAACATAGACCAGTAACAAAACATTTTCAAATAGGCTTAACACAGTTTGACACATTTTCATCAAATGTTATCGTCTATTATCTCTCTTCTGACTGCTGTTATCAGTCTCTGACAATTTTTTCCTTTGATTGAAAGTCGTGAAAATGCTATCGCAGAGTTTTTCTTTGCTATTTGAGCAAATGGGAATGCAAAAATACTGAATAATGAATAATTCTGTCCGAATATTCGTCTGAGGCTGCAGCACAGTCTGGTGTTTGCTAGATAACAGGTGAGCAGGGGATCAGCGATATTTTACACAAACCTCTAAAGTTACGCAATAATGAGTGTGTGAAGTGAATGAATTTAAACTTTATGAATGAAAAGAGCACAAATCAAACACCGCTTGCTGTTGACTCTCCGGCATCTCTCAGAAATCAGAGCTTGACAAGAGTAATATAGGCTATTTTTGTTACGTTAAACCGCACTTTTATTTTGACAGGTTGCCATGAAGTTTCTGAGTGTATACAGTTTGATATGATGCTAGTTTTCTCAAATGAAACGGTAAAATTGTCATGAAGTGACTCTCACAGCCTGTAAGTTCATGTGTTCATGTAGCGAGATGCAGAGTTCACGCGTGCTTCAGTATTTGTGAAGTAAACACAACCGCGTCTCCGCCATTCATACATACCGAGGCTAACGGAACATGCAGGATGTATATTTAAACCGTCCTTTTGCGTTTTAATATTCACATACGCTAGTTCATATCGCGATTCAAATTAAGTGACAGACATTCTTTTCTTCATCCAAAACTTGACGAATTCTGCGGCATTCCGCGCTACAGAGTAAATTCAGTTTTTATGAATGGACTCCGCCGATCCTGTCCGCGTCTTCTCGCAAACCATATGACCCTAGAAATGTAAGCACACTTCAGAACATTTCGGTTTGCCCTGTGTGTTGTGTTTTAAAGAGTTGCAGGGGTGACAAGTCACAGGGTCTCTCCCTCTCTCTCTCTGTCTCTCTCGTAAGCGCCCAAATGCGTTCTCAGGTACCGAAATTATGATTTAATGTGAATCGATACTCGGTAGTACCGACGCAATTCGGTCGGTACCCTTAAAAGTACCGAGTTCGGTACCCAACCCTACTTACAATACATTATAACTATGAGAAATATAATCCATTGTAACTTAAGCGGATGGATCGTGTTCATTGTGTTATAAATCATCATACTCTTAAAAGCTATAACCACAAATAAGTAACTATTATAATACATTAAAACTGTTCTGATGAATATTCATGAGATGATACAACATATTATAAAGTTATTTATAATGCATTATGCATTCATTATAATACCTTAAGAATACCTTTATAATGTATAATAAAGACGGGCTTCATAGAAAGTGTTACCAAAAATCCTTTCTTTGCTACGTCAAAATCTAACGAGTCAAATCTTACGTCTGACGCCTGAATACTATGAGATTATTCACACACACACACACACACACACACACACACACACACACGCACACACACACACACGCGCACACACACACACACACACACACACACACGCACACACACACACACACACATTCTCTCTCTCTCTGTCTCTCTCGTAAGCGCCCAAATGCGTTCTCAGGTACCGAAATTATGATTTAATGTGAATCGATACTCGGTAGTACCGACGCAATTCGGTCGGTACCCTTAAAAGTACCGAGTTCGGTACCCAACCCTACTTACAATACATTATAACTATGAGAAATATAATCCATTGTAACTTAAGCGGATGGATCGTGTTCATTGTGTTATAAATCATCATACTCTTAAAAGCTATAACCACAAATAAGTAACTATTATAATACATTAAAACTGTTCTGATGAATATTCATGAGATGATACAACATATTATAAAGTTATTTATAATGCATTATGCATTCATTATAATACCTTAAGAATACCTTTATAATGTATAATAAAGACGGGCTTCATAGAAAGTGTTACCAAAAATCCTTTCTTTGCTACGTCAAAATCTAACGAGTCAAATCTTCGTCTGACGCCTGAATACTATGAGATTATTCACACACACACACATTCTCTCTCTCTCACACACACACACATTCTCTCTCTCTCACACACACACACGCACACACACACACACACACACACACACACACAGGCGTAATGCTTTTTCTACTGTACAGACCGTATGTGCTATTGCCCTCCATTTAGGTCTCCACCGTGACACGAGTCCCCATGAGTCTGTGTGTAATTGCTTGTGGTGTTCCTCATTTTTAAATGAATACATGCTAAGTGAATAAATGTACATATTTTGTTATTTAATTTGATGTAATTCCCTCTTTTTTTCAATGAACGGCCTACACAGAATCTCACAGCAACTGTGGTAATAACAGGAGACCCATTTGGTGAGCAGCAGATTCTCCTGATGGTGAGGAGCTACTTGCTGACGAACCTGCCGACATGAGTTTACCTTACTATGAGTGCCTATTCAACATTATACAGAAAAGCAATTAAAAGTACACTGAAGTGTATATATATATATATATATATTTTGATTTTTAAAATTATGTACATTTATAACACTATACTTTGTATTATATCACATTTGTATCAAATTACAAAAAAAACACTAGTTAACGCAAACGCAAGGGTGTTTCTAACGCAGTGTCTGTGGGAGGGACGGTAAATTTGACATCCTTCTCTCTTCTGACTGCTGTTATCAGTCTCTGACAATTTTTTTCCTTTGATTGAAAGTCGTGAAAATGCTATCGCAGAGTTTTTCTTTTGCTATTTGAGCAAATGGGAATGCAAAAAATACTGAATAATGAATAATGAATAATTCTGTCCGAATATTCGTCTGAGGCTGCAGCACAGTCTGGTGTTTGCTAGATAACAGGTGAGCAGGGGATCAGCGCGATATTTTACACAAACCTCTAAAGTTACGCAATAATGAGTGTGTGAAGTGAATGAATTTAAACTTTATGAATGAAAAGAGCGCAAATCAAACACCGCTTGCTGTTGACTCTCCGGCATCTCTCAGAAATCAGAGCTTGACAAGAGTAATATCAACTAAAATAATACATCATACACGTTCTGTTATTTGTGTATATTTAAAAGGCAGTGATTTAAACCTTACAGGCTACGATATGATACACGAATGAACGGACTAAGCACAGCGCGATCACCAATCAAACAGCCGCGTTGCACGTCTCTCAAAAACCAAACCAGCTCTCTGTCAAGAGTAGGCTAATAATCAGCTTAGATACAGATACATTTTCTACTAGGCCTACATGTTTGCTTCTTTATCTTTTGATGGTTTGCGTGGCACACGTACATTATTTAGTAAAGTAAAAAAAAAAGCCTGCTTAAAGATTTACGCGTAATGATAAAGTGTGCCTTGAATTAATTCAGTCGTGTTCAGATGATTACTAAACGTTTGTCATGAAAGCTCTCTACTTGTATGATCAATTTATTTTTAGAAATTAATTTTATATTTTATAACACTGAATAGAGCAAATAGTCGAAACACAAATATTTTTCCATAGGCTATAGCTACTGTGCTCTTTTTTTCCATACTTTTCCAGACCTGCAAGTTACTTGAGTGAAATACTTGTTTAAACTGTGCAGGAACCGGTGAGCCGAAGGAAATCATGTTGTTTTACACAAACCTCTAAAACTACAACGCAGTAACAAGTGTGTGAAGTATTGCTCTCAGTGTTGCTCTTGCCTTTTTCCATGCATTTCCTGGAAATTACCTAAATCAATTTCCATATTTCTAAACTGCATAGGTAACACTTTACAATAAGGTGTCATTTGTTAACATTAGTTAATGTATTAACTAACATGAACAATGCATTTATTACACTATTTATTAATCTTTGTCAATGTTAGTTAATGAAAATACAGTTGTTCATTGTTTATTCATGTTAGTTCACAGTGCATTAACTAATGTTAACAAATGCAACTTGTGATTTTAATAATGCATTAGTAAATGCTGAAATTAACATTAACTAAGATTAATAAATGCTGTAGAAGTATTGTTCATTCTTAGTTCATGTTTACTAATGTTGTTAACTAATGAACCTTACTGTAAAGTGTTACCGCTGCATAGGAACCCTTACTGTTTTAATTGGAAGATACCTAAATATTTATTTATCGGATCACGAAAGGTCCCCAAAATGGGACTCGAACTCGCGTTCCCTGAAGCATAACCGCACTGCATCTCGAAGCACTGCCTATACAAGAGTATCAGCTCCGACTGTAAGAAGATATTTAAATAAACGTTATAATCATTAAAGAATATATTTTAGTCAAACATGGCATATTTGTTCAGTGATAACTACGTAAAAAAAGAAAGGCTGTAAAACCTTAGACATTTTTTAATGCTTTATTAATTCAGTCGTGTTCAGATGATTACTAAACGTTTGTCATGAAAGCTCTCTACTTGTATGATCAATTTATTTTTAGAAATTAATTTTATATTTTATAACACTGAATAGAGCAAATAGTCGAAACACAAATATTTTTCCATAGGCTATAGCTACTGTGCTCTTTTTTTCCATACTTTTCCAGACCTGCAAGTTACTTGAGTGAAATACTTGTTTAAACTGTGCAGGAACCGGTGAGCCGAAGGAAATCATGTTGTTTTACACAAACCTCTAAAACTACAACACAGTAACAAGTGTGTGAAGTATTGCTCTCAGTGTTGCTCTTGCCTTTTTCCATGCATTTCCTGGAAATTACCTAAATCAATTTCCATATTTCTAAACTGCATAGGTAACACTTTACAATAAGGTGTCATTTGTTAACATTAGTTAATGTATTAACTAACATGAACAATGCATTTATTACACTATTTATTAATCTTTGTCAATGTTAGTTAATGAAAATACAGTTGTTCATTGTTTATTCATGTTAGTTCACAGTGCATTAACTAATGTTAACAAATGCAACTTGTGATTTTAATAATGCATTAGTAAATGCTGAAATTAACATTAACTAAGATTAATAAATGCTGTAGAAGTATTGTTCATTCTTAGTTCATGTTTACTAATGTTGTTAACTAATGAACCTTACTGTAAAGTGTTACCACTGCATAGGAACCCTTACTGTTTTAATTGGAAGATACCTAAATATTTATTTATCGGATCACGAAAGGTCCCCAAAATGGGACTCGAACTCGCGTTCCCTGAAGCATAACCGCACTGCATCTCGAAGCACTGCCTATACAAGAGTATCAGCTCCGACTGTAAGAAGATATTTAAATAAACGTTATAATCATTAAAGAATATATTTTAGTCAAACATGGCATATTTGTTCAGTGATAACTACGTAAAAAAAGAAAGGCTGTAAAACCTTAGACATTTTTTTAATGCTTTATTAATTCAGTGCGTAAAACCATAGACATAATGGTCTTATCAAGTATAACTGTACGACGTTCCGGTTCAAGCTCCGCCTACTTCCGGTTTTATCCGAATACAGATACAGACACGAATAATTTTGTGATTGTTACAGATACAAATACTAGCTTCGCTGCACACCACTTATGTACTTCCCTGCATGTCGCTCCTAACCTGTGTGACCTTCTTTCTTCTGTGAAACACAGTAGTTTGGGTATCATTGCTTTCCATTGTGTGGACAAAAAACATTTCTCAAAATATCTTCTCTTATGTTCCACAGAAGAAAGTCACACTGTTTTGAAATGACTTGAAGATAAGTGAAGTGACGACAGAGTTTTCTTTTTTGGGTGAACTATCCCTTTAACATGAAATGTTTTTGTTTGGCAGTATTTTCACACAGTTCTTGTGTTCAGTAATATAATAACACTCACTCTAGTTTCTCCAGTTTACAGTGTGGATCCTCCAGTAGAGCAGAAAGCAGCTTCACTCCTGAGTCTCCTGGTTTATTACGGCTCAGATCCAGTTCAGTCAGGTGTGAGGGGTTTGATCTCAGAGCTGAACTCAGAGCAGCAAAGCCTTTCTCTGTAATACCACAGAAGGAAAGACTGCAGAGAAAACACAGAAAAAATAAAGATGAGTTAAGTTCATTCACCGTTTATCACAGACCCATGAATGAGGTGTCAAATCGACCGGCTCATTGAGGAGAAGAGTGCTGTATCATTTCTAAGCAATCAGACCTACGATGTTCGCACAGCGGACGAAAAAGCAGGCAGAAAAATCCCATAGACTTAAAATGGCGGAATGTTCATGAATTTGAATCTCAACTGTCACTTTCTCTCTCTCTCACTCACTCACTCACTCACACACACTCTCTCTCTCACTCACTCACTCACTCACACACACACACACTCTCACACACACACACACACACACACACACACACACACAACACACACACACACACACACACACACACACACACACACACACTCACTCACTCACTCACACACACACACACACACACACACACATACACACACACACACACACACTCTCTCACACACACACACACACTCTCTCACACACACACACACACACACACTCTCTCTCTCACACGCAAGCACACACTCTCTCACACACACACACACACGGCGTGATGGCGTGAGATAAGAAGCACAACACTTTCGTTGCCCTCTTCTCGTGTGTGAAGCTGTGTGAGAAGATACGTGACGTCTGCAGTAACTTTTGCTGTGATTTCGTGAAATGTCTTAAATGCTATAAATTACTGTTTTTTTTCTTTTGTTTTGAGTAAAAAGAAAGAAAAAACCTGTATGTTATAACATTTTAGCACCTCCAAATCCATGAATATTTCTTAATCTTAGTTATTGTAGGAGCCATGCTTACTATCTTATTTCATTTTTCTATATGTTCATTTAAATACTAGTTTGCTGCTTTATTGTTAATGTTGTTTATTTCTCTGAGTGTGTGTCCTCTGTGGGTGTGAAGGGAAGATGTTTAAAAGGATATGCCCCCCCTGACAGGAGAGGGGTGCTGGTGCGAGAGCATACAGTCTTTCGACCGTGCGCACGCAGCTAAGATGGCACGGTGCAACAAGCCTGCAATTAGCATTTAAGTTATTTGTTTGTTTTATGTTGCAATTCAAGCTAATTTTGGTTTAATAAACTTCAGTTATTGTTTCAACAAGTCTTTCTGGATCTATTCATGCTACTTTGCACGCGTCGGATTATTGCATCAACACCTCCCACAGCGGCCAAGAAACAAGGGACAAAACTGGAAAGTTGAAGCTTGTTTTAACACTACAGTCATAATATTTTGACTAAAATATGACGAGTAAATTTACACTGCAATATATTAGCTAATTAATGAACTGACAATATTATTTATAAGAAGTATAATAACTAGTAAAACAACAACCAGGAACAACCAGTTCACGGCTCTCTTGTAAGCAGCATATATTGCTGAGAGAATGGCAGTATAATACAAATGTGTTTATAGAGATTGTGTTTATAGAAAATGGTGAATTGTTTCATGAATTCTGTTAGTATTCGAGAAAAACTGTAAGACAGCTTATTAGAAAACAAAAACATTTGGAAAAATTTGGGGACAAGATTCACAGATTTAAATGTACACTGATTATATAAAACTATACGGTCAGTACATCAGAGTTAAATGAAAGTGTTCTATGCATTTATTTCAAGTTGATTGCCAAATGTCTTTCTGCTGTGCTCTGTGTATACGCATTATATGGTATTGAGTGTTTCCCGATGCTTCAGTTCAGTTTGCAATGAGAAGTCGCACTTGCACGTCGTTGTTCATGCTGCAGTTTATCAGAAGAAAGGGTCTGATTCAGACCATCTTATGTCATTTTAAACAACAGCAGCTCAAGCATCACTTATTCAACATCATAATATCTTACAAGAAAGTATTCTCACAGTTTAATTAATTTGACCACTTCTAGAACATGTGTAATAGTTCGTTTCTGGAAGCATCTTGCGATCACGAACGCAAATCCATTCATCAGCATAGCGGCTTTGCACTTGGTTCTTATCAATCATTATATATATATTTTTTAAATTAATTTATAATGTTATGTTTTAATATACATGCTGCTAACTCGGAAATGTCAAGATACGCGAGCAAAAAAAAATGCTCCTGACAGTTCGGCAATACGACACGAGCAAGAGTGCTGTTTTTGATTCTTTTGAATGACTCAGTGATTCAATCACGAACTTCTGCCACCTGCTGGCCGTTTTTAAGTTTCCCATCTAAAAGTAGGCATATTACATTATTTTCCAACATATTTCTATATTCAGAATTTAGTATTTAAAACACTAATCTCATAACATTATTTATGCAATTATGTATAAATGCCACATCTAAATGTCACTTCATGCAGCTTCTGTGCAGTGCTGAGATGAGTTTTGTTTAGATTATTTCATGGAAAACAATAGCCAGTCATTCATTCACATTAAGTATTCAGAGAATAATATTGTCTGTTTTCACTTACATCTATTTATTTATTAAATTTTGATTCATTTTGTAGAATTGAATTTTAAATTAACACAATACTGCATAGTATCGTGATACTTCAGCTGGTATAGTATCGTAAGATATTTTTATGGTATCGTGACAACCCTAGTAGGTAGACTGTTCACATACTTGCAAAGTATCCTATACTCAGTTTGTCTGTTGAGGAACCATCAAAATAAAGTGTTATCATACAGTATATTCAGCAGACACACTACTAATACTCTCATGACGGCTAGTTGACATGTAGTTACAGAGTTACTTATCAACAGCTGTCTAAAGGGTGCCATCAAAATAATCAAACTGATATTATATTTTTTAAATGTTCAAAGCAAATGTGTCATATTACACATTCATCTGATCTGATATCTGATCTTATGGCTGTTTGAGAAAATAAATATATATTATTGTTATTATTATTACTTATAAGTGGTCTTTGTCTGCTTTAAGTAAAGTAACATAAGTAACGTGGCAAGATATGAGACTTATAATACATTATAACTATGAGAAATATAATCCATTGTAACTTAAGCGCATGGATCGTGTTCATTGTGTTATAAATCATCATACTCTTAAAAGCTATAACCACAAATAAGTAACTATTATAATACATTAAAACTGTTCTTATGAATATTCATGAGATGATACAGCATATTATAAAGTTATTTATAATGCATTATGCATTCATTATAATGCCTTAAGAATACCTTTATAATGTATAATAAAGAGGGACTTCATAGAAAGTGTTACCAAAAATCCTTTCTTTGCTACGTCAAAATCTAACGAGTCAAATCTTTTCACACACACACACACACACACACACACACACACACAGGCGTAATGCTTTTTCTACTGTACAGACCGTATGTGCTATTGCCCTCCATTTAGGTCTCCACCGTGACACGAGTCCCCATGAGTCTGTGTGTAATTGCTTGTGGTGTTCCTCATTTTTAAATGAATACATGCTAAGTGAATAAATGTACATATTTTGTTATTTAATTTGATGTAATTCCCTCTTTTTTTCAATGAACGGCCTACACAGAATCTCACAGCAACTGTGGTAATAACAGGAGACCCATTTGGTGAGCAGCAGATTCTCCTGATGGTGAGGAGCTACTTGCTGACGAACCTGCCGACATGAGTTTACCTTACTATGAGTGCCTATTCAACATTATACAGAAAAGCAATTAAAAGTACACTAAAGTGCACTATTTTAACGCAGTGTCTGTGGGAGGGACGGTAAATTTGACATCCTTCTCTCTTCTGACTGCTGTTATCAGTCTCTGACAATTTCTTTCCTTTGATTGAAAGTCGTGAAAATTCTTTCTTAACAAGTTCTTAGAAATTCGAGCCACTATCAATCTCAACAATGTATATTACAAATGATTAAGTATATAAATCGTCGGTTTGTTGTTTTACACACTTGCACACAGGCATTGTTTCATACACGACATAGAGGTGAGATGCATAAGAAATCTTTAGACACGTAACACAAACCATAATCCATAACAACAAAAGACAATACTTTATTGAACCTTTTCTGATAAGAAGTGTGTGCTGCAAGCGAGCATTTTTGGTGATCCTTTCTGTCCAGTCCGCTTTCGTTTTATCGCGTTTAACCACAGCTGTCGTCGGTTTTTTGGCAGCATGTATGCGATAAAATTTTAAATTGTAGCCTGTACTACATCGATTCTGGCACCCAACATCACAACAAGATGATATTTTGAGCTTCTTATGGAGCCGAATCTGCGCTGGTTTGAATTGGCCCCCTCCAGTTTTCCCTTTTTTTTGCTTCCAGCTAGCGCTGTGACGTAATCGTGATGTCGGCACAAAAAGGGTCTATAGTTCAGTTTAATTGTTTATTCAACACCTGTTCCAAACCAATTTGGCAACAAAAATCAGTATCATGTACAGGGCCAGATTTACCTTATATTGTGACATTGTCGGCCGGAAACCTCCTATTGGTAGTTGGTATTGTGGCTTTATTGTATACAGATACATTTACATAAACGGTAACACTTCACAATAAGGTTCATTAGTTAACATTAATTAACTAGTGTACATGAACTAAGAATGAACAATACTTCTGCAGCATTTATTAATGTTAATTTCAACATTTACTAATGCATACGGTTTTCTCAGTTGCTTTGGTGCATTTCTTAGATCAGAAATGAAATTCTCAAAACTACTTGTTTAACCTCCACATCTAGTCACTTGTGTACATGATATATGCAGTTTCTCATTCTTTTGAACAAGTTGCCATTGCAGTTGCTACATTCATGCAATCGATTATGTACATTTGTCTGCGGTTTCCTACATTATCAGTTGCTAATGTCATGTTGCTTAAATGTATTATATAGTTCTCTGTGCAGTAGTCTTATCCCTCAAAACATCTAGTCATTAGTTCATCTTATAAGTCATTAAATGCAAAATGGTTGATCTAGTTGTCGTAAACTGTCAAGCATATTTTATGCACATTTCTATTAGTCTTTTTGTAAATTTGCCATGGATTGTGCAGGTGAATCTTGACTTTCACTAATGAAGAGAATGTAGATCAACCAATGATAAATCAGTTCTCTGAAATTCCTCATACAGTGCTGCATACAAAAACAAAGCTCTGTCTGTGTTTGCCTTTCTAATTTTTTATTTTTTATTTTTTTGTATTTTATTATTTATTATTAATTTATATTAATTTTGTATTTTGTATATATGTTCATTGACATAAATACTTACTTGAGAGATGAACTAAAGATTTTGAATAAGTTACAGGCTTTTGCAGGTAACCCATTGTGTGGTGCTGTTTGTACAAACTGTTTTGAGAAATGCACATGCTTTGCAAATATTAAGGATGATTCGAGAAATGCACCAAAGTGACTGAGAAAAACTGTAAAATCAAAAGTTGTGTTTGTTAACATTAGTTAATGCACTGTGAACTAACATGACGACTGTATTTTCATTAACTAATATTAACAAAGATTAATAAATACTGTAATAAATGTATAGTTCTTATGCTCATGTTAGGCTACAGTAGCTAACATTAATGTAAAACTCATTGTATAGTTTTACCATACAGATGTATAGGCCTGACTACATTTATTTGCATCGTTACGTGTGTCATGTTATTAACATTTCACCAAAATCAAGTTCAAGCTTTTGACCAGCGAATGTTTTTTCCCGTCCTTAACGCCACATCAAAGGCAGGACGGGTATCGCATTTACATTTTCATGAACTTGCCGCTATGTGGGCGCTCAGTTTTTTCTGTTATTTGGCCGAAGTATCATATTATAAAAGATTCAGCGCTTCGCACGAGCTATTTGGCTGTGACTTGACAACAAATGCTAGACTAAGACACTCTTCTCCGCTCCTTAAATACAAAAAAAACAAACAAACAAAAAAAACATTAGCCTTTATAAATGTAGTGTTTCTTGAGTAAAGAAAACGCTGTACTTCTTCAATCAACAGTTCTTTGTTTATCTTCAGACAGCAAACAAGCTGAGATGCTCTAAACTGCGCGCCGCACTTCATTGACGAGAGAGGCGGGAGGAATAATGAGGTTTGACTGACAGTTTGAGGAGCCAATGGCGTTACGAGCTTTAGTGGCTGTGACTTCACTTTTACTGATCCAGGATCAGTGATCCGTAGCAGTTATATTTCCGATTTGAGCTTGAGTTTCAGAATGCTTTGGATAATGTAACGTTAGCTTTTACTTGATCAAAAAAAAAAGAGAGCTTCGCTACTGAAAAGCTATTTAATTCAGAAAGCAGCGACGCTACCACCACGCTACTGAGAAATGTAGTTAAACTAGTAGCGACGCTACACTGCAAGACAGTACATACAAACAAACAACTCATTTCAAGTCATTTTGTTTTTGCACCTTGTTTTTTTAGTTTTTATATTTTTTCTATTGCACACTGCTTTTGGTTTACTCATGATTTCTGTAAAGCTGCATTGAAACAATATTTAATTAAAAATGTCAATAGCAAGAACAATAAACTAGTGGGAGGGGTGGGGGGTGCAAATATTAAAGAACTGAAATTAGGAAATGGTGCCTCGAAGGTGGTTCCTGACCATTCTTAATAAAAGGGTTCCTCCAGGAAGCATTAAAGATCCTCAGAGAACCACCTCTTTTAAAACGGTGCCTAGAGGCTCTACAGAGGGTCCCGCCGGCGCAGCAAAGTGAAGAACCCCAAAAGGTGCCTCCAGGAACCTTTAGTTTTTACAGTGTAGTCTCTTTAATCAAATTGGTGGCTTGAAATTTCTGTTAAAATGTGATTATAATATTTCTAAAATCCCCCTCAAATTATCCAAATTTCATCAGCAAGCCCTTCTCGCTTGAAAAATCTGTTACTGTCACAATTTCTCTCCTCACACCTCTTGGAAATATAACTGCTTCAAATTTTATTTTATTTTATTTTATTTTATTTTATTTTATTTTATTTTATTTTATTTTATTTTATTTTATTTTATTTTATTTTATTTTATTTTATTTTATTTTATTTTATTTTATTTTATTTTATTTTATTTTATTTTATTTTATTTTATTTTATTTTATTTTATTTTATTTTATTTTATTTTATTTTATTTTATTTTATTTTATTTTATTTTATTTTATTTTATTTTATTTTATTTTATTTTATTTTATTTTATTTTATTTTATTTTATTTTATTTTATTTTATTTTATTTTATTTTATTTTATTTTATTTTATTTTATTTTATTTTATTTTATTTTATTTTATTTTATTTTATTTTATTTTATTTTATTTTATTTTATTTTATTTTATTTTATTTTATTTTATTTTATTTTATTTTATTTATTATTTATTATTAATTTATATTAATTTTGTATTTTGTATATATGTTCATTGACATAAATACTTACTTGAGAGATGAACTAAAGATTTTGAATAAGTTACAGGCTTTTGCAGGTAACCCATTGTGTGGTGCTGTTTGTACAAACTGTTTTGAGAAATGCACATGCTTTGCAAATATTAAGGATGATTCGAGAAATGCACCAAAGTGACTGAGAAAAACTGTAAAATCAAAAGTTGTGTTTGTTAACATTAGTTAATGCACTGTGAACTAACATGACGACTGTATTTTCATTAACTAATATTAACAAAGATTAATAAATACTGTAATAAATGTATAGTTCTTATGCTCATGTTAGGCTACAGTAGCTAACATTAATGTAAAACTCATTGTATAGTTTTACCATACAGATGTATAGGCCTGACTACATTTATTTGCATCGTTACGTGTGTCATGTTATTAACATTTCACCAAAATCAAGTTCAAGCTTTTGACCAGCGAATGTTTTTTCCCGTCCTTAACGCCACATCAAAGGCAGGACGGGTATCGCATTACATTTTCATGAACTTGCCGCTATGTGGGCGCTCAGTTTTTCTGTTATTTGGCAAGTATCATATTATAAAAGATTCAGCGCTTCGCACGAGCTATTTGGCTGTGACTTGACAACAAATGCTAGACTAAGACACTCTTCTCCGCTCCTTAAATACAAAAAAAACAAACAAACAAAAAAAACATTAGCCTTTATAAATGTAGTGTTTCTTGAGTAAAGAAAACGCTGTACTTCTTCAATCAACAGTTCTTTGTTTATCTTCAGACAGCAAACAAGCTGAGATGCTCTAAACTGCGCGCCGCACTTCATTGACGAGAGAGGCGGGAGGAATAATGAGGTTTGACTGACAGTTTGAGGAGCCAATGGCGTTACGAGCTTTAGTGGCTGTGACTTCACTTTTACTGATCCAGGATCAGTGATCCGTAGCAGTTATATTTCCGATTTGAGCTTGAGTTTCAGAATGCTTTGGATAATGTAACGTTAGCTTTTACTTGATCAAAAAAAAAAGAGAGCTTCGCTACTGAAAAGCTATTTAATTCAGAAAGCAGCGACGCTACCACCACGCTACTGAGAAATGTAGTTAAACTAGTAGCGACGCTACACTGCAAGACAGTACATACAAACAAACAACTCATTTCAAGTCATTTTGTTTTTGCATGACACTGCAAATGTTTGAAGTTGATGTTCCATCAATGTTCTGCATTACATTTGATGTTTGAACTGGTGACGCAGAATTATGGTCAATTTGTGGTGCGCTGTGAGTTTGCGAATCACATTCCTTAAACCTCCTTGCTGGGAAGTTTTCTTTGGCATATATTCCTCCGCACGAGGGTTGAGAGTAACTTCTTTGCCACTCATCACAGTTCCTTTATCATAATATACATTCATATCATCTGTGCAAGTTTGGAGAGACTGATGGTTAGAATTATTTAAAACAGCAATTTTGGCAGTAGCAGCTGCTATTTCTGCATCAATATCCAGTTGTTCTCGTCTGTGTCTCAGCTTTTCCTGTTGCAGCTCAAAGAATGTTTCTCTTTTAAAGCAGTTGCACGTGCAATTAATGCAGCCTTGTCTGCCGCTGCCATGACTCGTGCTGAAGAAGCAGAAGATCTGCCACTACGCACACTGCTCCAACTTCTCTTGCTAGCTGGTTTACTTGATTCACGTGAGATGTCTGAAACGCTATCTTCTGGATTAACGTCATTTTGATGTACATTTTCATCAACAGCAGAACATGAAACTTGACTTTCAGCACTAAACCATTTCTCAGCAGCAGCTATTTTGAACTCATTGCGAAATGTTCTTTTAACAATGCTTTGGCTTGCAAATACCCTCTTTGTGCATCCATATGGTGACAACTGCGCACAAGTTCCCTGGGCTGACCTCGTGTGTATTGTTCCAGAAAGTATAAGCAATCTCGATTATGTTTGGTTTGGTCTTCTATTCCATGCTCAAACGCTCTGATGAAAGCTCTGTATTGCAGAGGATTACCATCAAACACAGGAATATCTCTTTGAGGCAGTGTGCTGGATTGTTGTTGTTCTACAAGGAGAGCAGTAATCTCATTTTGTTTCTGCATGACACTGCAAATGTTTGAAGTTGATGTTCCATCAATGTTCTGCATTACATTTGATGTTTGAACTGGTGACGCAGAATTATGGTCAATTTGTGGTGCGCTGTGAGTTTGCCGAATCACATTCCTTAAACCTCCTTGCTGGGAAGTTTTCTTTGGCATATATTCCTCCGCACGAGGGTTGAGAGTAACTTCTTTGCCACTCATCACAGTTCCTTTATCATAATATACATTCATATCATCTGTGCAAGTTTGGAGAGACTGATGGTTAGAATTATTTAAAACAGCAATTTTGGCAGTAGCAGCTGCTATTTCTGCATCAATATCCAGTTGTTCTCGTCTGTGTCTCAGCTTTTCCTGTTGCAGCTCCAAAGAATGTTTCTCTTTTAAAGCAGTTGCACGTGCAATTAATGCAGCCTTGTCTGCCGCTGCCATGACTCGTGCTGAAGAAGCAGAAGATCTGCCACTACGCACACTGCTCCAACTTCTCTTGCTAGCTGGTTTACTTGATTCACGTGAGATGTCTGAAACGCTATCTTCTGGATTAACGTCATTTTGATGTACATTTTCATCAACAGCAGAACATGAAACTTGACTTTCAGCACTAAACCATTTCTCAGCTAAGGTACTGAAAAATAAAACTATAGCATTCATTTCTTGAGTTATTTTGTAATATATCTATGCACTTTTATTTTTCTATTGCACACTGCTTTTGGTTTACTCATGATTTCTGTAAAGCTGCATTGAAACAATATTTAATTAAAAATGTCAATAGCAAGAACAATAAACTAGTGGGAGGGGTGGGGGGTGCAAATATTAAAGAACTGAAATTAGGAAATGGTGCCTCGAAGGTGGTTCCTGACCATTCTTAATAAAAGGGTTCCTCCAGGAAGCATTAAAGATCCTCAGAGAACCACCTCTTTTAAAACGGTGCCTAGAGGCTCTACAGAGGGTCCCTTGGCGCAGCAAAGTGAAGAACCCCAAAAGGTGCCTCCAGGAACCTTTAGTTTTACAGTGTAGTCTCTTTAATCAAATTGGTGGCTTGAAATTTCTGTTAAAATGTGATTATAATATTTCTAAAATCCCCCTCAAATTATCCAAATTTCATCAGCAAGCCCTTCTCGCTTGAAAAATCTGTTACTGTCACAATTTCTCTCCTCACACCTCTTGGAAATATAACTGCTTCAAATAAATCTTTATTTTTAACAAATTGTTTCAACAGAGACATTAATCATCTTATAAAAATGTTTGACAATTCTGGGAATCTTTTAACTTACGAACAATTCATGTCGACTTACAGTTTTCTCGTACAGTTTAGGGAATTTAATTCAGTTATTAAAGCTATTCCTGTAACACATTTTGACTTGACGTTCAATAAATGTCACGATATCTTTGAACTGTGCCTATGATTACGCCTTTCCATTAGCTCGCATGCAACAGTTCTCCACTTTTCCCTTAATTTATAAGGCAACTTTATGATGATGGTTTTCAAATTGCTTGGCATCTCCAGCTCCTCCATATAATCAATTTCTTCCATTACATTACAGCATCCACGCAAAAAGAGAGCATAACTCTGCAATGAATTTACATCCTCTGACTTTACTGAAGGCCATCCAAGAACCTTCTCTACATGTGCAGCAGCTATTTTGAACTCATTGCCGAAATGTTCTTTTAACAATGCTTTGGCTTGCAAATACCCTCTTTGTGCATCCATATGGTGACAACTGCGCACAAGTTCCCTGGGCTGACCTCGTGTGTATTGTTCCAGAAAGTATAAGCAATCTCGATTATGTTTGGTTTGGTCTTCTATTCCATGCTCAAACGCTCTGATGAAAGCTCTGTATTGCAGAGGATTACCATCAAACACAGGAATATCTCTTTGAGGCAGTGTGCTGGATTGTTGTTGTTCTACAAGGAGAGCAGTAATCTCATTTTGTTTTTGCATGACACTGCAAATGTTTGAAGTTGATGTTCCATCAATGTTCTGCATTACATTTGATGTTTGAACTGGTGACGCAGAATTATGGTCAATTTGTGGTGCGCTGTGAGTTTGCGAATCACATTCCTTAAACCTCCTTGCTGGGAAGTTTTCTTTGGCATATATTCCTCCGCACGAGGGTTGAGAGTAACTTCTTTGCCACTCATCACAGTTCCTTTATCATAATATACATTCATATCATCTGTGCAAGTTTGGAGAGACTGATGGTTAGAATTATTTAAAACAGCAATTTTGGCAGTAGCAGCTGCTATTTCTGCATCAATATCCAGTTGTTCTCGTCTGTGTCTCAGCTTTTCCTGTTGCAGCTCCAAAGAATGTTTCTCTTTTAAAGCAGTTGCACGTGCAATTAATGCAGCCTTGTCTGCCGCTGCCATGACTCGTGCTGAAGAAGCAGAAGATCTGCCACTACGCACACTGCTCCAACTTCTCTTGCTAGCTGGTTTACTTGATTCACGTGAGATGTCTGAAACGCTATCTTCTGGATTAACGTCATTTTGATGTACATTTTCATCAACAGCAGAACATGAAACTTGACTTTCAGCACTAAACCATTTCTCAGCTAAGGTACTGAAAAATAAAACTATAGCATTCATTTCTTGAGTTATTTTGTAATATATCTATGCACTTTTATTTTTTCTATATTTTGCATTAAAATCTGTCTTTCAGTTTCGTATTTCTGACAGTACAAAATAACATGTTCCACTGATTCTTCTTGCCCACAAAATTCACACCTTCCTGTATCATGTTTACCCATTTTATAAAGTGTACCATTTAATCTTGTGTCCAAATCTCATCCTTGATATTACTATTTCCTCTCTCCTGGTTTTCCCTGCACTTCTCATCTCTCCCATTTTCCTTTGAATTCTGTAAAACCACCGACCTTTTTTCTCTTTATCCCATTGTTTTTGCCACCTTTCCTTCAGTCTTTTCTTAATAATACTCTTGATTTCACTCTTACTTAGGTTAACAATTAAGTCAATGTCGTTGTTTTTAACTGCCTCTTTTGCTTCTTTATCTGCAGTTTCATTTCCTTGGATACCAATATGTGCAGGCACCCATAAAAATACCACTGTAATACCCATCATCTGAATTCTGTATAACGTTTGCATTATTTCCATTAAAATGTCTGGTTTACTTTCCGAATGACTGTATAATAAACTAGCCAATGATGCACATGAATCTGAACAAATAACTGATTTCAAAGGTCTAATCTCTTCTATCCACTGTGTTGCTAATAACAGTGCAATCATTTCTCCTGAATAAACAGATAACTCGTCACTAGTCCTTTTCTTTCCCGATAAGTGAAATTCAGGAACAGTAAACGCTACTCCTGTCTTATTGTCTAAACTCTTTGATGCATCTGTAGATCTGAACATAGCTGCAGTACTCATTAATATATTTCTGCACATTATATACATTACACTCCTTACCCTTATTTTTCTGTTCTAACAATGTAAAATCTACTGTAGCATCTGAAAATAACCAAGGTTTTATTACTGGTAGCGGTACAGTTGGACTAACCTTAAACTGATTAACTTTAAGTTCTGTTGCTTTCTGTATCACTGTCCATCCAAAACTTTTAATTTTCCTCCTCTCTTTTCCCAACAGTATCTAGCGTTGGATGCTCTTGACTATGGCCTTGTAAATTAACCCAATAATTCACTGACAATTGTTCCTTCTCATTTCTAATGACATTTCCCCAATTTCAACCTGTAATGCTGTAATTGGTGTAGTTTTATAGCTCCTGTACATAATCTCAACACGGATGCTGTATATTATCTAACTTCCTAAGAGATGTTTCTGCTGCTGATCCATACACCATGCAACCATAAACTCACACCTGCCTTTCTTACTCTTTGCCTACCTATATACTCATTAAGGCCCACACTCCACCCAGTGGTCAAAAAACAGAATTACAACAGACATTATGACTCTTACAATGTCTCCTAGAGGATTTTTCTGAACTCTAAAATTGAGAATATTGACTGAGAAGAGCTTGTTTAATTCCTTTTAAATATTGTATTAATAATAAAATAAAAGGAATACACTTCAAAATTCTACATACTATTTACCTTCTAAATCTTTAATATCAAGATTCTCTGATATTGATCATATATGCTGTTTTTGTAATAATGAGAAAGAGATACTGACTCACTTATTTTTTGACTGTAATGTCGTAAACAAGTTTTGGATTGATTTGGCAGATTTTATATTTAATTTAATGAATATTATTAATTATTGCTTTACTTTAAAGGATGTTATCTTGTATTATGAAAATAAAAACAATAACATTTTTATTTTATTAGCAATATTTCACATACATAAACACAGATTTCTTAATTCATCTCCTATGTTAAATTTGTTTTGTTCTGACTTTGACTTTTATATTTCTTCAGTAAGACTGTTAAAAAACAAAAAGTCTGTGAAATGTTTAAAATACTATGATACACTCTTCAATCCCCCTGGTACTCTGTAATATCCTTATTCGTTAAAATTGAATGTGAGCTATGCTTTTTATTATTATTTTATTTTATTTTTCTATATTTTGCATTAAAATCTGTCTTTCAGTTTCGTATTTCTGACAGTACAAAATAACATGTTCCACTGATTCTTCTTGCCCACAAAATTCACACCTTCCTGTATCATGTTTACCCATTTTATAAAGTGTACCATTTAATCTTGTGTCCAAATCTCATCCTTGATATTACTATTTCCTCTCTCCTGGTTTTCCCTGCACTTCTCATCTCTCCCATTTTCCTTTGAATTCTGTAAAACCACCGACCTTTTTTCTCTTTATCCCATTGTTTTTGCCACCTTTCCTTCAGTCTTTTCTTAATAATACTCTTGATTTCACTCTTACTTAGGTTAACAATTAAGTCAATGTCGTTGTTTTTAACTGCCTCTTTTGCTTCTTTATCTGCAGTTTCATTTCCTTGGATACCAATATGTGCAGGCACCCATAAAAATACCACTGTAATACCCATCATCTGAATTCTGTATAACGTTTGCATTATTTCCATTAAAATGTCTGGTTTACTTTCCGAATGACTGTATAATAAACTAGCCAATGATGCACATGAATCTGAACAAATAACTGATTTCAAAGGTCTAATCTCTTCTATCCACTGTGTTGCTAATAACAGTGCAATCATTTCTCCTGAATAAACAGATAACTCGTCACTAGTCCTTTTCTTTCCCGATAAGTGAAATTCAGGAACAGTAAACGCTACTCCTGTCTTATTGTCTAAACTCTTTGATGCATCTGTAGATCTGAACATAGCTGCAGTACTCATTAATATATTTCTGCACATTATATACATTACACTCCTTACCCTTATTTTTCTGTTCTAACAATGTAAAATCTACTGTAGCATCTGAAAATAACCAAGGTTTTATTACTGGTAGCGGTACAGTTGGACTAACCTTAAACTGATTAACTTTAAGTTCTGTTGCTTTCTGTATCACTGTCCATCCAAAACTTTTAATTTTCCTCCTCTCTTTTCCCAACAGTATCTAGCGTTGGATGCTCTTGACTATGGCCTTGTAAATTAACCCAATAATTCACTGACAATTGTTCCCTTCTCATTTCTAATGACATTTCCCCAATTTCAACCTGTAATGCTGTAATTGGTGTAGTTTTATAGCTCCTGTACATAATCTCAACACGGATGCTGTATATTATCTAACTTCCTAAGAGATGTTTCTGCTGCTGATCCATACACCATGCAACCATAAACTCACACCTGCCTTTCTTACTCTTTGCCTACCTATATACTCATTAAGGCCCACACTCCACCCAGTGGTCAAAAAACAGAATTACAACAGACATTATGACTCTTACAATGTCTCCTAGAGGATTTTTCTGAACTCTAAAATTGAGAATATTGACTGAGAAGAGCTTGTTTAATTCCTTTTAAATATTGTATTAATAATAAAATAAAAGGAATACACTTCAAAATTCTACATACTATTTACCTTCTAAATCTTTAATATCAAGATTCTCTGATATTGATCATATATGCTGTTTTTGTAATAATGAGAAAGAGATACTGACTCACTTATTTTTTGACTGTAATGTCGTAAACAAGTTTTGGATTGATTTGGCAGATTTTATATTTAATTTAATGAATATTATTAATTATTGCTTTACTTTAAAGGATGTTATCTTGTATTATGAAAATAAAAGCAATAAGGATCTAGAACTTATTGTTAACATTTGTATTTTATTAGCAATATTTCACATACATAAACACAGATTTCTTAATTCATCTCCTATGTTAAATTTGTTTTGTTCTGACTTTGACTTTTATATTTCTTCAGTAAGACTGTTAAAAAACAAAAAGTCTGTGAAATGTTTAAAATACTATGATACACTCTTCAATCCCCCTGGTACTCTGTAATATCCTTATTCGTTAAAATTGAATGTGAGCTATGCTTTTTATTTATTTTATTTTATTTTATTAGCAATATTTCACATACATAAACACAGATTTCTTAATTCATCTCCTATGTTAAATTTGTTTTGTTCTGACTTTGACTTTTATATTTCTTCAGTAAGACTGTTAAAAACAAAAAGTCTGTGAAATGTTTAAAATACTATGATACACTCTTCAATCCCCTGGTACTCTGTAATATCCTTATTCGTTAAAATTGAATGTGAGCTATGCTTTTTATTTTATTTTATTTTATTTTATTAGCAATATTTCACATACATAAACACAGATTTCTTAATTCATCTCCTATGTTAAATTTGTTTTGTTCTGACTTTGACTTTTATATTTCTTCAGTAAGACTGTTAAAAACAAAAAGTCTGTGAAATGTTTAAAATACTATGATACACTCTTCAATCCCCTGGTACTCTGTAATATCCTTATTCGTTAAAATTGAATGTGAGCTATGCTTTTTATTTTATTTTATTTTTTCTTTTGTCTTATTTGTTTATATTTTGTATTGTTATTATTTGAATGTCACCCTTTTCTGCAATAAAGAAAAGAAAAGGACTCGTGAATATTTTAAAAGCAACTTGATTGTTTTATCCTTAAATACTTATATAACTGATATTCAAAAGGCGGACCGCATCCGCACCGGCATCCATCCGGACCGCGAGTCGTAACAGCAGCAACATTTAAGAGAGCAGCGCCTCAAAACAGCGGAGCGGATCACATAACAAGCGCCGGGGTCTTTATGGCAAATATCAAGAGGAAGAAGTGCTATAGATGTCACGGCAAAAATCACAGCGCTCAGGTGTCATTTCAAAGATGCAAAATGCCATAACTGCAGGAAAACTGGGCATATCAAGAGAGCTTGCAGAGGAAAGATGGAAGAAAACCTTATGCTGAGAAAAATACTAAGTATGTGGAGGCAGAGGATGTTGAATTGCCCATGTTTTCACTGTGAAGTGATAAAACAGCAGAAAGTCATTCACAGAGACGTTTAATGTAAATGGCAAGGAAATTATGATGGAAAGCGCCGCTCTTCTATCGTGAAACGTGAATGTGTCGAATCTGCTGATGTAATTATAACCGGAAGTGACAGAGAAGGCGAGGCCGGGGGAGAGCTGAGCTCTCGTGCCTCTGTTGGTAAAAAAAGAAGAAGAAAGAAGCCAATCAGCATCGAGTGTTCACTTTCAGCGCTGAGGAGTGTTGAGAAAAGAAACCTTGCAACAGAGGCTCGCCTCCTTCTGGTGTATCAACCAATCATTATAGAGACGTAAATTACATGATATTAGTTTGAACGTCTCCAGCTGAGCTGATAATGTACGAAGTAAGTTACTTATAGTAGCGATATTGAATATTTGATCGCCAACAGATTTACCAAGCTGTCATTCAAACAGTGTATATACAAATTAAAAATAAAGGGAGAACACGCCTAAGCTGGATATATAGGCTACAGCAGTCGGCTTAATTAAATGGCATAACACAGACTTTTAAGAAGAGATGGATTGCTTCAAGTGATAGGCCAGGTGAGTGCAATTATATTATCTTGCTGTATGAGTCCTTTTCTTTCCCGATAAGTGAAATTCAGGAACAGTAAACGCTACTCCTGTCTTATTGTCTAAACTCTTTGATGCATCTGTAGATCTGAACATAGCTGCAGTACTCATTAATATATTTCTGCACATTATATACATTACACTCCTTACCCTTATTTTTCTGTTCTAACAATGTAAAATCTACTGTAGCATCTGAAAATAACCAAGGTTTTATTACTGGTAGCGGTACAGTTGGACTAACCTTAAACTGATTAACTTTAAGTTCTGTTGCTTTCTGTATCACTGTCCATCCAAAACTTTTAATTTTCCTCCTCTCTTTTCCCAACAGTATCTAGCGTTGGATGCTCTTGACTATGGCCTTGTAAATTAACCCAATAATTCACTGACAATTGTTCCCTTCTCATTTCTAATGACATTTCCCCAATTTCAACCTGTAATGCTGTAATTGGTGTAGTTTTTATAGCTCCTGTACATAATCTCAACACCGGATGCTGTATATTATCTAACTTCCTAAGAGATGTTTCTGCTGCTGATCCATACACCATGCAACCATAAACTCACACCTGCCTTTCTTACTCTTTGCCTACCTATATACTCATTAAGGCCCACACTCCACCCAGTGGTCAAAAAACAGAATTACAACAGACATTATGACTCTTACAATGTCTCCTAGAGGATTTTTCTGAACTCTAAAATTGAGAATATTGACTGAGAAGAGCTTGTTTAATTCCTTTTAAATATTGTATTAATAATAAAATAAAAGGAATACACTTCAAAATTCTACATACTATTTACCTTCTAAATCTTTAATATCAAGATTCTCTGATATTGATCATATATGCTGTTTTTGTAATAATGAGAAAGAGATACTGACTCACTTATTTTTTGACTGTAATGTCGTAAACAAGTTTTGGATTGATTTGGCAGATTTTATATTTAATTTAATGAATATTATTAATTATTGCTTTACTTTAAAGGATGTTATCTTGTATTATGAAAATAAAACAATAACATTTTTATTTTATTAGCAATATTTCACATACATAAACACAGATTTCTTAATTCATCTCCTATGTTAAATTTGTTTTGTTCTGACTTTGACTTTTATATTTCTTCAGTAAGACTGTTAAAAAACAAAAAGTCTGTGAAATGTTTAAAATACTATGATACACTCTTCAATCCCCCTGGTACTCTGTAATATCCTTATTCGTTAAAATTGAATGTGAGCTATGCTTTTTATTTTATTTTATTTTATTAGCAATATTTCACATACATAAACACAGATTTCTTAATTCATCTCCTATGTTAAATTTGTTTTGTTCTGACTTTGACTTTTATATTTCTTCAGTAAGACTGTTAAAAACAAAAAGTCTGTGAAATGTTTAAAATACTATGATACACTCTTCAATCCCCTGGTACTCTGTAATATCCTTATTCGTTAAAATTGAATGTGAGCTATGCTTTTTATTTTATTTTATTTTATTTTATTTTATTTTATTTTATTTTATTTTATTTTATTTTATTAGCAATATTTCACATACATAAACACAGATTTCTTAATTCATCTCCTATGTTAAATTTGTTTTGTTCTGACTTTGACTTTTATATTTCTTCAGTAAGACTGTTAAAAAACAAAAAGTCTGTGAAATGTTTAAAATACTATGATACACTCTTCAATCCCCCTGGTACTCTGTAATATCCTTATTCGTTAAAATTGAATGTGAGCTATGCTTTTTATTTATTTTATTTTATTTTTTTCTTTTGTCTTATTTGTTTATATTTTGTATTGTTATTATTTGAATGTCACCCTTTTCTGCAATAAAGAAAAGAAAAGGACTCGTGAATATTTTAAAAGCAACTTGATTGTTTTATCCTTAAATACTTATATAACTGATATTCAAAAGGCGGACCGCATCCGCACCCGGCATCCATCCGGACCGCGAGTCGTAACAGCAGCAACATTTAAGAGAGCAGCGCCTCAAAACAGCGGAGCGGATCACATAACAAGCGCTCGGGGTCTTTATGGCAAATATCAAGAGGGAAGAAGTGCTATAGATGTCACGGCAAAAATCACAGCGCTCAGGTGTCATTTCAAAGATGCTAAATGCCATAACTGCAGGAAAACTGGGCATATCAAGAGAGCTTGCAGAGGAAAGATGGAAGAAAACCTTATGCTGAGAAAAATACTAAGTATGTGGAGGCAGAGGATGTTGAATTGCCCATGTTTTCACTGTGAAGTGATAAAACAGCAGAAAGTCATTCACAGAGACGTTTAATGTAAATGGCAAGGAAATTATGATGGAAAATGATACCATATCTGTGAGTATTATATCTGAGAAACAATCCCAAGCTGCGTTCAACAGAGTCACTGGAGATCACTAGAGTCACGCTGAAAACATACACAGGAGAGATTATGCCTGTGTTGGGACAGTTAAATACTCTTCAGACTGATTAAATTGTACAAGACTTGGTGCCACGGAGTACATGTAAATCATGGATTGGAGAAAGACCTGTTAATCTGTCATTTTTGTAATTATTGATCTGTATGTTTAATTTTTATTTTAATTCAATGTAGGCTACTTTAGGGGTGTGCCCGAAGCCGAATACCTTGTTCAGAAAAGGCACGGATAATGGCTTTTAAAATGAATAACGGATAATGAATAATTCTGCCTGAATATTCGTCTGAGGCTGCAGCACAGTCTGGTGTTTGCTAGATAACAGGTGAGCAGGGGATCAGCACGATATTTTACACAAACCTCTAAAGTTACGCAATAATGAGTGTGTGAAGTGAATGAATTTAAACTTTATGAATGAAAAGAGCGCAAATCAAACACCGCTTGCTGTTGACTCTCCGGCATCTCTCAGAAATCAGAGCTTGGCAAGAGTAATATCAACTAAAATAATACATCATACACGTTCTGTTATTTGTGTATATTTAAAAGGCAGTGATTTAAACCTTATAGGCTACGATATGATACACGAATGAATGGACTAAGCACAGCGCGATTACCAAAAAGCTATTTGATTCAGAAAACAGTGACGCTACCACCACGCTACTGAGAAATATAGTTAAACTAGTAGCGTCTACTTGTAGCGATGCTACTGCCCATCACTGACAAATATTTTTCCATAGGCTATAGCTACTGTGCTCTTTTTTTCCATACTTTTCCAGACCTGCAAGTTACTTGAGTGAAATACTTGTTTAAACTGTGCAGGAACCGTGAGTCAAGGAAATCATGTTGTTTTACACAAACCTCTAAAACTACAACGCAGTAACAAGTGTGTGAAGTATTGCTCTCAGTGTTGCTCTTGCCTTTTTCCATGCATTTCCTGGAAATTACCTAAATCAATTTCCATATTTCTAAACTGCATAGGTAACACTTTACAATAAGGTGTCATTTGTTAACATTAGTTAATGTATTAACTAACATGAACAATGCATTTATTACACTATTTATTAATCTTTGTTAATGTTAGTTAATGAAAATACAGTTGTTCATTGTTTATTCATGTTAGTTCACAGTGCATTAACTAATGTTAACAAATGCAACTTGTGATTTTAATAATGCATTAGTAAATGCTGAAATTAACATTAACTAAGATTAATAAATGCTGTAGAAGTATTGTTCATTCTTAGTTCATGTTTACTAATGTTGTTAACTAATGAACCTTACTGTAAAGTGTTACCACTGCATAGGAACCCTTACTGTTTTAATTGGAAGATACCTAAATATTTATTTATCGGATCACGAAAGGTCCCCAAAATGGGACTCGAACTCGCGTTCCCTGAAGCATAACCACACTGCATCTCGAAGCACTGCCTATACAAGAGTATCGGCTCCGACTGTAAGAAGATATTTAAATAAACATTATAATCATTAAAAAATATATTTTAGTCAAACATGGCATATTTGTTCAGTGATAACTACGAAAAAAAAGAAAGGCTGTAAAACCTTAGACATTTTTTTAATGCTTTATTAATTCAGTGCGTAAAACCATAGACATAATGGTCTTATCAAGTATAACTGTACGACGTTCCGGTTCAAGCTCCGCCTACTTCCAGTTTTATCCGAATACAGATACAGACACGAATAATTTTGTGATTGTTACAGATACAAATACTAGCTTCGCTGCACACCACTTATGTACTTCCCTGCATGTCGCTCCTAACCTGTGTGACCTTCTTTCTTCTGTGAAACACAGTAGTTTGGGTATCATTGCTTTCCATTGTGTGGACAAAAAACATTTCTCAAAATATCTTCTCTTATGTTCCACAGAAGAAAGTCACACTGTTTTGAAATGACTTGAAGATAAGTGAAGTGACGACAGAGTTTTCTTTTTTGGGTGAACTATCCCTTTAACATGAAATGTTTTTGTATGGCAGTATTTTCACACAGTTCTTGTGTTCAGTAATATAATAACACTCACCGTAGTTTCTTCAGTTTACAGTGTGGATCCTCCAGTAGAGCAGAAAGCAGCTTCACTCCTGAGTCTCCTGGTTTATTACGGCTCAGATCCAGTTCAGTCAGGTGTGAGGGGTTTGATCTCAGAGCTGAACTCAGAGCAGCAAAGCCTTTCTCTGTAATATAACAGAAGGAAAGACTGCAGAGAAAACACAGAAAAAATAAAGATGAGTTAAGTTCATTCACCGTTTATCACAGACCCATGAATGAGGTGTCAAATCGATCGGCTCATTGAGGAGAAGAGTGCTGTATCTTTTCTAAGCAATCAGACCTACGATGTTCACACAGCGGACGAAAAAGCAGGCAAAAGAAATCCTATAGACTTAAAATGGCAGAATGTTCATGAATTTGAATCTCAACTGTCACTTTCTCTCTCTCTCACTCACTCACTCACTCACACACACACACCATTTAGTATGTTTTTAAGCCTTTTGAATTACGGGACATAGGCAGTGTCCTCATAAACCACCTTCAATTTGTAATACCTCTGTCATACCCATGTCATTATACAAATTTTGTCCCCATAAACCACAAAACCAGTACACACACACACACACACACTCCTCTCTCTCTCTGAGGATTGTGGGTAGTAGTAGCGGGAGTGTTTGGTTTGGAGCACACTTTGGAGTTTCTTTTTAAAGTTTTCCCTTTCTCTTTAATAATAGAAATATAAATAAGTTCAACTTTTTTTCAAAATTTGCGCGCTAGTATGGAGTCAGGCAGTGATTTTCCTCGTTTGACTCTTGGACATGGTTGTAAGTGTATGCCGGAGGATTCCGTGTCAATTGAGGATGTATTGATTGGTTTAAATATTAAATCAGCCTCAAGAATGAACAAAGCGCTGGTTATATTTCTCAAAGAGGTTTCAATGGTTGATGAACTGCTAGAGAAAGGTCTAGTTGTAAAGAACATGTTTTTACCGGTATTGCCTTTGTCGAATCCTTCAAAAAAAAGTTGTACTTTCAAATGTACCCCCGTTTATAAAAGAAGAAACCCTGAAGGAAATTCTTGAACGATATGGAAAATTGACTGCTCCGATTAAGATGATTCCACTAGGATTTAAAAACCCGAACATCAAACACGTCATGTCTTTTCAACGTTTTACCTACATGATACCGAATCAACAGCACGACCCGCTTAATCTGGTACTGAAAGTAGTAGTGGAGGGTAAAGATTATACGATTTTCGTCAGTTCAGGTCAAATGCGGTGCTTTTTGTGCGGTGAACATGGACACGTTAGACAGACATGTCCTAGTAAACAAAATGATATTATGGATATGACGGGCTTCATCCAGGCATTTTGAATTTATCTGTGTTTGAAGGTGGTCAAGGTCTCATTGATTTAGTGTCAAAATGGAAAGCTATGAGGTTACATTCAGCCCAAAAAATGCTTTATAATACAGATTTGAAGCCTTGGATAATGTGTGGTTTGGCAGTATTTTCACACAGTTCTTGTGTTCAGTAATATAATAACACTCACCGTAGTTTCTTCAGTTTACAGTGTGGATCCTCCAGTAGAGCAGAAAGCAGCTTCACTCCTGAGTCTCCTGGTTTATTCCAGCTCAGATCCAGTTCAGTCAGGTGTGAGGGGTTTGATCTCAGAGCTGAACTCAGAGCAGCAAAGCCTTTCTCTGTAATATAACAGCTGGAAAGACTGCAGAGAAAACACAGAAAAATAAAGATGAGTTAAGTTCATTCACCGTTTATCACAGACCCATGAATGAGGTGTCAAATCGACCGGCTCATTGAGGAGAAGAGTGCTGTATCTTTTCTAAGCAATCAGACCTACGATGTTCACACAGCGGACGAAAAAGCAGGCAAAAGAAATCCTATAGACTTAAAATGGCAGAATGTTCATGAATTTGAATCTCAACTGTCACTTTCTCTCTCTCTCACTCACTCACTCACTCACACACACACACCATTTAGTATGTTTTTAAGCCTTTTGAATTACGGGACATAGGCAGTGTCCTCATAAACCACCTTCAATTTGTAATACCTCTGTCATACCCATGTCATTATACAAATTTTGTCCCCATAAACCACAAAACCAGTACACACACACACACACACTCTCTCTCTCTCTCTCTCTGAGGATTGTGGGTAGTAGTAGCGGGAGTGTTTGGTTTGGAGCACACTTTGGAGTTTCTTTTTTAAAGTTTTCCCCTTTCTCTTTAATAATAGAAATATAAATAAGTTCAACTTTTTTTCAAAATTTGCGCGCTAGTATGGAGTCAGGCAGTGATTTTCCTCGTTTGACTCTTGGACATGGTTGTAAGTGTATGCCGGAGGATTCCGTGTCAATTGAGGATGTATTGATTGGTTTAAATATTAAATCAGCCTCAAGAATGAACAAAGCGCTGGTTATATTTCTCAAAGAGGTTTCAATGGTTGATGAACTGCTAGAGAAAGGTCTAGTTGTAAAGAACATGTTTTTACCGGTATTGCCTTTGTCGAATCCTTCAAAAAAAAGTTGTACTTTCAAATGTACCCCCGTTTATAAAAGAAGAAACCCTGAAGGAAATTCTTGAACGATATGGAAAATTGACTGCTCCGATTAAGATGATTCCACTAGGATTTAAAAACCCGAACATCAAACACGTCATGTCTTTTCAACGTTTTACCTACATGATACCGAATCAACAGCACGACCCGCTTAATCTGGTACTGAAAGTAGTAGTGGAGGGTAAAGATTATACGATTTTCGTCAGTTCAGGTCAAATGCGGTGCTTTTTGTGCGGTGAACATGGACACGTTAGACAGACATGTCCTAGTAAACAAAATGATATTATGGATATGACGGGCTTCATCCAGGCATTTTGAATTTATCTGTGTTTGAAGGTGGTCAAGGTCTCATTGATTTAGTGTCAAAATGGAAAGCTATGAGGTTACATTCAGCCCAAAAAATGCTTTATAATACAGATTTGAAGCCTTGGATAATGTGTGGTTTGGCAGTATTGCGAGCCCCTAGTAAAATGGGACTTGACAGGCAATTATTTCTAATGTCTAAAAAAGCAGTTGAGAGTTTGGGCATTAGGGGGTTTTATCAGTCTGTATTAAGTGCATGGAGCATATTTAAAGTTGAAAGAGAGAATCATTTTGGTCTTGAAGAACCACTTTTTTACAATTCATGGTTGTGTCATCAATATAGTTTACCAAGCATTGAAATCAACACCTTTATTTCATCTGGTGTTTTAAAAGTTGGAGATTTGATTGATACAGAACAAAATAAGTGGTTTTCTGTACAAGAGATCATTAAACAAATGGGGAAAAGGTCAGAAAGGATTGTGAAAAATGTTTTAAGTAAGCTAAAACATCATTTCCTATATTGTTAAATAAGTTCCTTGAAGATTTTTTTGCTAATGGTTTAAATCAGGTTTCTTTTCCTGAATTATTTGTTACACCTTATAATTGGCAGGATACTGAAGGTACAAGGCAATTTTTTTCTTTACAAGAAATTCAACATATGTCTTTTTCTGAAAGTAGCAAGCGCCATTTGTATATAGCTTGTGTGAAGTCAAGATTTTGTGAATATTTTAAAAACAAGATAGACACAAAATGTAGGAGTTATCTTTTGGTTCCTGATGTACATTTGCCGTCATGGCATTTGTTTTATAAAAGCCCATTACCAAAAAGATCAGGAGATATACAATGGCGCATTCTACATTGTGCATTAGCAACAAAGACCTTTTTGTATAAGTGTAATCTTAATACATCTTTAGATTGTAAATTTTGCAATGTACCAGACACTGTGTTTCATATTTTTTCTAATTGTTATAGAATTATACCTCTTTTGGACCTTTTGGAGAATATTTTTAAGGGGTTTGGTTGGAATTTTTCAAAAACAATGTTCATTTTTGGGTGTAAATATTATAAGTCTCAAAGTGAGCGTTGCAATTTTTCCAATTTTTTAATTGGTCAAGCAAAGATAACGATTTGGAAAGCATATAAAACTGAAACTGAAGGGTGAAGCCTTAGTGGAATCTAGAGTTAAAATAGAGTATGAATTTTATAAAATGAATAAGGATATATCAATGTTTAAAAGAAAGTGGTGTATAAATACAGATTTTGTTTTTGTGAATGATAGTGATGATGAATTGGTGCTTAATTGGTATTGTTGAGTTTTGAGTAGAGTCAACCGATTCATTGTTGAGAATTGTAAAATGTAAAATGATTTTATGATATGATTGTGAAATAAAGTGTGTGTTAACGTCTCTCTCTCTCTCTCTCTCTCTCTCACACACACACTCCCTCTCTCTCTCTCACACACACACACACTCCCTCCCTCTTTCTCTTTCTCTTTCTCTCTCTCTCACACACACACTCCCTCTCTCTCTCTCTCAATTCAATTCAATTCAAATTAGCTTTATTGGCATGACTGTGTAGCATCACAATGTTGCCAAAGCAATACATATATTATACAGATAAATAAAATCATGAGGAAACACATATGTCCATATACATGTAGGTAAGAAAAAAAAAAAAAAAAAAAAAGAATAATTAATAAATAAATAAATGATTAAATGAATACAGAGAGCAGTTATAAATGGAAAGGGGGGATCAGCCTTTGTCCCTCATTTGATGGCAGGAGGACACATACTGCGCTGCCAGGTGGATACACTTTTCCTTTTCTCCCAGAATATAACAGAGTTTGTCTAAGTTGCTTTTATGGTTCAATTCAGGTGAAACTAGAGCTATTTGTTTGAAATAGGCATCTCTGATGTGTTTATATTTGCTGCACTCCGTGAGGAAGTGCAGCTCGTCTCTGAGTCCCTCAGTGCAGTGAGAACACAGTCGCAGCTCTCTGGCTCTCCAGCTCTGCTTGTGTCGGCCCGTCTCCACACACAGACTGTGTTCACTCAGACGATACTGTCAGCAGCTTTCTCTGACCATACTCTTTAATACTGCTCAGGTATGGCGCTAATTTATAATCAGATTTTATTCTGTGGAAGTAAGTTAATTTCTTTACTTGAGTTACTTTTTGCTGCCAATCATGAATGTATTCTTCCTGGGTTATTTTTTCTGTTTCTTTAATTTTTGAATTCATTAACTGAATTGTGGAATTGAGTTGATGTTTTTCCACTAAATAATGAAAGGGGTCAGTCTCTGGGTGTTTCTGCCGATAAGTGAAAGCACTGTGGTGGCAGCTATCTGTCGGCGCGTCTGAAAGATGGATCCAGAACTTCGCTGCTCTCTTCTGGATCTCAGAGAGCAGAGGGAATCTGCCCAGTTCTGCCCTGCAGCCGAGATTCGGGGCATTTCTGTGAATTCCCAGGATGCTTTTGCAGAATTCAAGGTGGAAAATTTCAACAGGGTTTTTGTCCCATGATTCATAGTTTAATTTAAATTTGGGGCCCCAGATTTCACATCCATAGAGGAGAATGGGTTTGATGATGCTATCGAAGATTTTCAGCCACAGTTTAATGGGTGGGTTGAATCTGAACAGGGGTCGTCTTATACTGTAAAAAGCCCTGCGTGCCTTATCCGTCAGATCTTTGATTGCAGTATTGAGCTGTCCAGAGGCTGAGATCGTCAGACCCAAATAATTATAACAGGTGGCGTGATTAAGAATTGTTCCACCGATTGTGAACTCATATTTTTTGTCAGCAAGACGAGGCTTTTTCTGAAAGATCATGATTTTTGACTTCTCCATGTTTATCGGTAAGGCCCAATCGTTACTGTACTTTTCCAGAATGGAGAGGCTTTGGTGCAGCCCCTCTTCATGAGGAGACAAGAGCAGAAGATCGTCTGCATACAGGAGGCATTTAATTTCTCTGCCCTCGAGGTCAGACCAGGACCAGAGGACTTATCAAGTGCTGATGCCAGTTCATTAATATAGATATTAAATAGAGTCGGGCTGAGGCTGCAGCCTTGACGGACTCCTTTCGTCTGACTGAAATTATCGGTTCGTTTGTCGTTGATTTTGACACAGCATTTGTTCCCGTTGTATATGTCCTTTATGATGTCATATGTCCTTCCTCCTATTCCACTCTGGATAAGTTTTAGGAAAAGTCCATCGTGGCGTCGAATCGAAGGCTTTTTGGAAATCAATGAACAACCAAATATTTTTCCTTGTTTTGTCTGCTGAATGTATTTTTGTATGAGTGTGTGGAGTGTGTAAATGTGATCTGATGTTCTTTGTTTAGGCATAAATCCAATTTGACAGTTGTTTATAATTTTGTGTTCTTGAATGAACTGAACTAATCTGTCATTAATAATCGAGCAGAATAGTTTTCCGAGGTTGCTGCTGACTGTGATGCCTCTATAATTGTTTGGGTCATACTTCTCACCTTGTTTAAATATTGGGTTATTAGATTTTCTTTCCAGATTTCGGAAAGTGTCCTGATTTTAGTGCAGATTGAATAATTTCAGAATAGCATCTTTCAATTTGGAGCTGCTGTGTTTCAGCATCTCGTTAGATATTCCATCCAAGCCACAGGATTTTTATTTTTTAGGGATTTCATTTTGTCTATTAGTTAATTTAATGCTATGGGTTTGTCTAGATGGTTTAGCTGCTCTTTAATGGTGAATTCTAGGTCGTGTAGTTCAGAGGTCAGATGTTTTTGGGTAAGGGTAGGTTCATTTTGTGAAAAGAGTTTTCCGAAATGTTCAGTCCAGATGTTTGGGTCGTGGATGGGAATGTGTTTAGCTTCTCTGGATTTATCTAAATTATTCCATAATTCCCAAAAGAATTTTGATCGACTGCCTCCTCGATCTTGTTGAGCTTCATCTTCATGTGATCAGCTTTTTCTGTATCAGCAGTGACTTGTATATCTTAAGGGTTTGTTGATATGTGGCTCGTGTTTGTTGGTTTGCAGGGTCTCTGTGTTTTTATTTGATAATGATCGTAATTCTTTTCTTAGTTTTGGCATTCTTTATCAAACCAACCAGCTTTAGCGATTTCCTTTTACATCTGTAATGTTTTCTTTTCTCAGGGCTTTTCTGACTACGGTAGAGAAAATTGAAGTTAATTGTTCTGTTGCTAAATTGATCATTTTCTTCTCTTCACCAAATGAAGTCAGTAGAAATGAGTCCATCATGTTCTCCACGTGAGTGCTGTGGAGCTCGGCTTCGTACTGGGCAGGACTGTCTTTTCTCCATATAAATGTGGAGGGAGGGTACAGTTTGACCTTCTGCTCTGAAGATGGCAGAAGATTCACTGACGTGTTCAGACTGAGGACTATGTGGCTGTGGTCGGATAACGGTAGCTGTGGCATCACTGTGAAATAGTTGATTTTGCTTTGGTCTAGATCCGTAATGGCGTAGTCTACTGTGCTGCTGCCCAGACAGGAGCAGTAGGTGAGTCGACCCAGAGAATCACCCTTTATTCTGCCGTTAACTATGTATAGACCCAGGCTTTTGCAGAGCTGCAGGACCTGTTTTCCGTGTCTGTTTACTGTGTTGTCATAATTCTGTCGTGCTTTAGTAAAACGTTTTTGTTGGTACGTATGTGAACTGTTAATATATTTATCTCCATCTGAACTAATGTAGTCCGCTTCTCTCCCTGTTCTAGCGTTCAGATCCCCCATTAACAGCACTGGGCCTCGAGACTGAAAGTATATGATCTCTGACTGTAGGGTTGAGAAGGTGTCTTCATTATAATAAGGCGACTCACGTGGAGGGATATATGTGGCACATAGGTACAGGTCCTCATCTAAACACAAAATCTCTTTTTTAAGTTTTATCCAAATGTGTGTTTTTCCTTTTTTCACAGGCTGAATATACTGCCACAGATGGTCTTTGAACCAAACTATGATTCCTCCTGAATCTCTTCCGTTTTTAACATTAGGCTGTTTGATTGAGGGGATACGCAGCTCTCTGTAGTTTGGAGGGGTGTAGGATTTGGAGTCTAAACGACTCCACGTCTCAAGTAATATAATTATATCTGAACTATATACAATATTAACAAAATCAGAGTTAGTAATTTTCTCCCCAAAAGCTGAAGAGAACATCCCTTGAATATTGTAACATGTGATTTTAAACGATGACATTGAGTATTATTGTAATTACCAGAATAATGTTTGAGTTCATGACACAATCATATAAATATATAGATTAGTCAATTAAAAAGATGATATAGAGAATATAGAGAAATACAGTGAGTGGGTCTATTTTACAAATGTTACATTTAAAAATAAACAAGTAAATAAGCAAAAAAATAAAATAAATAAATAAGTCATTAAGAAATAATGATCATTCTTGACTATAGACCCATCTTGTGCTTAAGTTAATAGATTATCACATATAATTTTCAGCATGTTTTTGATCTGGATGAGGTCAGTGGAGTCTGATGTACCTCGTCGTGCCGGTACAGCGGCGTAGCTGCCGGGAAGCTGCCCAGCTCTCTCCTCCCGGTCCGGATGTGTCTTCTGAGGGCGGTTCAGGGTCGATGCCTTGATGGTTTTTGCAAACAGTCTCATGCCCTCTCGGTGGATGTGGATATGGTCGTAGAGATGCTGATGTGTGATTTGCTGATGGTTGGCTATGTGGACATTCAGTATTGGGGCACAGATGTTAGCTATCTCCACGTTGATGTTGTTGATGATCCTTTGTGGCACGTCTCTGCGAGGTAGAAGACTCGAGATGATGACTTTGGCTCTGGGGTAGATCCTGCTAGCTGTTCTCACCACGCTGGTCAGGGCTTTTGTGACGTCCACCCTTCTGGTGCTGAGGTCGTTTGTTCCGGTGTGAATAATAATGTGTGACGGGGCACCCAATGCACCCTCTTGCAGCAGTCTTAAAGCAGAGTGTGAGGTGGGACACCAGAACTTCTTCACAGATCTCCCCGGAAACAGTCGTCTGGGGTCAAGATGGTGGCCGTTGGAGTCGCAGAGGATGACGATGTTGTCTTTCTCTCCTGTTCACTGCCGTTGCTTGTGAATGATGATGATGTTGTAGTCGGTGGATGAATCTGAGTGCTGCTGAGGTTCTGATGGGCTTTCTCTCTCTCTCTCACACACACACACTCCCTCTCTCTCTCTCTCTCTCTCACACACACACACACACCTCCCTCTTTCTCTCTCTCTCTCACACACACACTCCTCTCTCTCTCTCTCTCACACACACACACACCTCCTCCCTCTCTCTCTCTCTCTCTCACACACACCTCCTCTCTCTCTCTCTCTCTATCTCTCTCTCACACACACTCTCTCTCTCTCTCTCTCACACACACACCCTCTCTCTCTCTCACACACACACACACTCCCTCCTCTCTCTCTCTCTCCTCCTCTCTCTCTCTCTCTCTCTCACACACACACTCCCTCTCTCTCTCTCTCACACACACTCCTCTCTCTCTCTCTCTCACACACACACTCCTCTCTCTCTCTCTCTCTCTCACACACCTCCTCTCTCTCTCTCACACACACACTCCTCCCTCTCTCTCTCTCTCTCTCTCTCACACACACACTCCCTCTCTCTCTCTCTCTCTCACACACACACACACTCCCTCCTCTCTCTCTCTCTCTCACACACACACCTCCTCTCTCTCTCACACACACACACTCTCTCTCTCTCACACACACACACTCTCTCTCTCTCACACACACACACTCACTCTCTCTCTCACACACACACCTCCCTCTTTCTCTTTCTCTCTCTCTCACACACTCCTCTCTCTCTCAATTCAATTCAATTCAATTCAATATTGCTTTATTGGCATGACTGTAAAAATACAATATTGCCAAAGCTTGAAATATATGTGGAGAAATATAATACCAATGAAAAGATCAAAATAATCGAATAAAAAAAACCTTATAACAATATAAACTTAAATAAACAGTGTAACAAATAAGAACTTATTATGTGAACATTTCATACCACAGTGTTTAACACATAAACACACACAGGCTGAGGGTCACTGTGGCAGACAGTAGGGAAACACTTTGAGGTCAGATGTAATACATATTACACACATTACACGCATTCACCTGCTGTCTCTCAGGCTGTGGCACGTCCACACGTATCTCGCAGCCAGTGCTGCTGTCTGTCCCTCTCCTAGTACTATCTTTATTTGTTCTGTTTCACTAATGGCTGTAAAGTTCTTTATTAAGTTGGTGAGTTTGTTGAAGTAGAGGTTTCTTATTGATATGTATTTATGACAATGAAGTAGGAAGTGCGTCTCTGTCTCGATCTCTCCTGTCTCACAGTGAGCACACTCTTTGCTCTCTGGGTAACCAGCTCTTTCTGTGTCTGCCGGTCTCAATGGCTAGTCTGTGCTCACTGAGCCTGTACTTGGTCAGGATCTGTCTCTGCTTTGTGTCTCTGACACTCTGGAGATAATCTTCCAATTCATAATTTGATTTTATAGTCTCTTGATCCCAATGTTCCAGATATATATTTTTAGATTGTTTGATAATTTGATTTATTTTGATGTTTGGGTGAGAAGCAGTGCTGGTCTGAGACTGGTTAGTGTTAGTAGAGTTAGTCAGGTTAGTAAGTCTCAGAACCAGCTGACTGAGTGGACTCTTTTCGGGGTTCAGTTCTCGGGTTTGTAGTGCTTTAAAATGTAGCGATTCTGTGGGACTCGATTTAAGATGCATCCAGAATTTGAGGGATCTTTTTTGTATATTTATAATCAATGGGAATCGGCCTAATTCTGCCCTACATGCATTATTGGGTGTTCTCCTTTGTAATTTTAGGATCATTTTGCAGAATTCTGTGTGTAGGGCTTCTGTTGGATGTCTGTCCCATCTAGTGTAGCTCTGATCACTGAGTGGACCCCAAACCTCACTTCCATACAGCGCTATGGGCTGAATCACACTATCAAAGATTTTACACCAAATTGAAGCGGTATTTCAATATTTTGGAATTTTTTCTTGATTGCGTATAGAGCTCTTCGAGCTTTATCTTTGAGAGCATTCACTGCCGTACTGAAACTCCCCGATGCAGTGATGATCAGGCCGAGGTAGGTGTACTGCATCAGTGCTGCCTAGACTGAACCGGTATCTGTGTTCCTGACATCTGGGCTTTTTCTGAAAGACCATAATGTTGGTCTTTTTGAGGTTTACAGCCAGGGCCCAGTTCTGGCAGTAGTTCTCCAGCAGGTCTAGGTGCTGCTGTAGTCCTGTGGTGTAGATGACAGCAGCACCAGATCATCTGCGTACAGCAAAAGCTTGATGTTTTTGTCTTGTAGAGTGAGTCCAGGGGCTGTAGACTGGTCCAACTGCACCGCTAATTCATTAATGTAGATGTTGAACAGTGTTGGACTCAGGCTACAGCCCTGCCGCACTCCTCTTTTCTGGGTGAAGAAATCTGTATGTTTGTTGCCAATTCGTATTGCACATTTGTTGTTTGAATATATTGATTTTACAATGTCATAAACTTTACCCCT
>NC_081176.1:32484478-32493781 GCF_012432095.1 Onychostoma macrolepis | reverse complement strand
AGGTTCCTATGAATGTTGAGTAATTATTGGGTCTAAGTAGCATAATATAATAACTCAAGTAAAATAAACAAGGAATCATGGTATAATCTTTTCAGTCACTAGATCAACCACATTTTCAAGTACAGAGGGAAGACACAAGGATGACTCTGGGGGTAGATTTAAGATTGTGTATATTTTATAAAACAATATATTAACAGTTGAACTTGAACACACACAAAAACAAATTTGTTCATGACGTGAACCACATAGAAAGAACTTCATGGACGACGTCTTCACGGACTCCTAAGAGAGAGAAAGAGAGAGAAGTGAATGAAATGAGGAACATTTAGTTGAACATGTTCTACTCTCTAATTTTAAATTTCATATTTCTTCATACCAATTAATGTTCATAATACTATTATTGCATACTGTTCAAAGATTTGGAAAATTTTTATTTTGATGTTGTGGGAACAAAGGTTCTTGAAACATTCATGTCAATAAAGCCCATCTGAACTGAGAAAAAAAAAATAATAGAGAGAGATGCAAGAAATCTGAATAGAAATAACATATTATTGACATGACTTTAAATATTTAAAACACACGTTGTGATGCAGCACTACCACCACCTGGATGCTCTCACCTCTTTTCTCAGTTGTTTCTCTAGCACCCTGTTCAATTCTTCCACTTCACTGAAATAGTTAATGCAGAACATAATCACTGCTATGTTAACAGAAATACTGTTAACGCTTAAAAAAAGGATACATTGGGCATTGTGTAAAAACAATTCCAATACTTGACCAATTTATTTATTTATCTTTTGTCATACTATTGCCTGCCCTGAGCTGTGTCCTTGAAAGCACTTCATATAGAGTACAGTACACAGTAAATGACACAATCTAACACGTGGTATTTTAACAGTCAATTATTATGATGGCCTCTCTTATGTCTGACTATTAAAATGTCATATTTCTCAACCAACATTATAAAACCATGTCAAAATGAAGAGACGTACTCATAACATGTATTGTGGGGTAACGTTAAACAGGCTGACTGTGAGCACGTGACAGTTAAAACATTAAGATTATTTTAACTTAATTAAAATGGAAAAACAATGAGTAATTAACAAGCTTTCACAACGAACGTGCTACAGTTTATTGTGCTGTCAATAATTCATTACAGGCTTATCATGCTAACAATTCATTTTACAGCATTAGATGCTAATATATGATGGCTATGAATTCAAGACTATTTAGCAAATCACGATATCTTCGGCTACGTTAACTTTCCAATGAAATGCATCACAATTGTTTTTAATGTTAAACAAATAAAAATGTATTCACATTTGATACTCACACCCTGACTGTCATCCATCTTCGCTGGTCCTCTAATTCGGTCGGTGGCGCTGTCACTAAAAACCTAGGGTCCTAGAAATGCGGTCCTAGGACTGCGTTCCTGAAAATGCAGCCTCCGGTTAAAATCAGTACATAAAAACGTTACCTCAGTGAAAAGGAAAAAAAAACCGTTAAAAGGGACTAACATTAACAACATGTCAGTTCAAGGTTTTAATTACCGTTTCACACTGTTGTAATCCACCGATGCGCAGCTCCAGCGAGAGAGAAGATGGCGGACTGGAGAGCCGTTAATTAGTGTTCCTCGCGCGGTCCAAGGGGGCGGAGTTTCCAGAGAAAACATAACTAAATTATTACACATGATTAATCCTTCAACATTAATTGGATGACAAGACTAAAATATGTTTAGAGGAGAAACATAAATGAATCATGTTGTAAATACTAAATGCATTTTTGCAAACAATCCTCCATTTTCGTTGTTTTCAGTGTTCGGGTGAATCACGGCTCCGGCGCGGTCTCTTAAGTTGTGTGAGTCTCTCCGTTGTGTTGGTAAAGCCGCAGAATTTATTCTCGACTGGGCCGGTGCTGATGCTCTTGCCGCGTTCCGGGTCTTTGTTCCGCGTTTTATCCGTCGACAGCGTCCCGTGCGGAGACTCCTCGCTCTCATCGGCCGCGTTTGGCTGCTCCGCTGGCCGCTGCATCTCTCTTATTTTACCCGCCAGACCCATATAATCCTTCCGGGGCTGAAACTCTTCATTTCTTGACGCTACATGTCCATGAGTCGACATGATGTAGCGGAGAAAAGAAAAGAGAGTTGGTTTTATATTCGCACATTCGGACTATTGCAATCAATTACTTTGTTAACCGCACTACATCTACATTCAGCGGACACAGATAGCAAGCTGCCGGCTGAACTGCGGCGCTGTCGGCTCAGTCTCGGCGTCGGTGAGGAGATGATGGAGCAGAGCCGCGCGACTCTAAACACTTCTCCTGACAGACGCTTCTTCTACAGAAAGATCTGCGGTTAATCCTGAGGAGATTTCGGCGGACACAGTTCTCAAGAGGAGTACTTCAGCTGCTAAAAGGTAACTTAAGTTATTTAATTTATTTAATGATCAATCTAGTGTTGTTTGATGTTTAAATGCCACGAAGAGTATAGTTTTTAGATGGTTTCTGTGAGGTTTGCGATGATAATAGCGTCAGAAAAACCGTTCGGTCCGGATATATTGAGTGTTGATGAGTAACGTTAGGCCTAACTGTCAGGCGCGGTCTCTTTAGGAAAACTATATGTAATTTTTTAATATGAAAAACCGATGAGCTGTATCCAGTACACGATAATTTTAGCTAATTAAATTTGAATGGGTTACATTTCTATTTTGTTTGCTAGAATTCATTCGATTCGTCTTTTTTAACGAGTGATTGTTATTGAATCAAAGGAGTCGGACCGCGCTGGTGTCGCAATAGCGTCTGTCTGCGGACTGCAAGAGAGGGGCGTAACTTGAAGTTGTCCAAATCACACAGAACTACGCGAGATGTCAAAACGAGATGTTGTTGGCAAGATGGCCGCTTGTATAGAGACAAGGTGAGTGTATCCCCCTAATGACTTAAGTGTGTAAGTCATTTTCATACAGTGGTATTGTTTATGGAGTTAATAAGCAATATATAATTCAAAAGGTGTAAAGATGTTATCCCCCGATTTCACAGACAAGGCTAGTCAAGAGTAGTCCCAGACTAAAATGCATGTCTGGGCTGTTTTAACTGAAAGCAACTTGAACTGACTGATCTTAAAATAATTGTTTTGTCTCAAGATGCACATCAGTTTTTTTTTTATCCAAAGCACGTTTATAAAAGCTACTCAAATGTCCTAATTGAACTATGACCTAATCCTGGCTTAATCTAAACCCTGTCTGTGACCTACATAATATATAGCATATTTGGGATTTTGCTGTAAAAACACGTTTTATAATGCATAACGGGAGCTCCATTAAGTACACATACGTCTCAAAAGTGGATTTACATAAACCATATACATCTTAAAGATGATTACTAAATGTCTATTTAACATCTGACAGGATTATCTTTGATAAATATTGCAGATGAGCACATCTAATAGACATGAAACAGATCTGAGTGTGTTATGTATGTGTGTTATGTAGAATTCACTGTTGTCAACACTGCTTTAGATGAATGTAAGTAAACAAACAAATCTACGTAAAGTAACTGAACATAAGTTATCTATTTTATTAGTTCATTAGTACTGTTGATAAATTGAGGAACATTTGTGTTGGATAAAAAGGGAGTTACATCAGCAACTACCTCAACATGTGAATGCAGTATTGATCAGATAAATCACTGACTCTTGTCTGGATGTTACAGGGACAGAAGAGTCACGTGTGTTTATCCGCTGAAAAGTGACTGATGAAGCAATGCTGCCATCAAAGCCTCTCATTGAGTACACTACTGACATCAATAAAACAGCTTTTAAATCTTAAGTTGTAGTTTATTTTAATTATTGTAATTTCAAACAGAGCTATTACAGCACTTTTCTGATTCTTGATTCTTGTGCATTTGCTGCAGATCTTCTGTGGTGGAGCAGGACCTGCAAGGCAAGGTGACAGCGGCATTTGTGGAAAAAAAAGGGTAAACCTCAAACAAAAGGATAAAGTAAGATCATTTTGTTACTTCTAATACAGAGATCAGATGACATTATGCTGTTAAAATGACTGCTTGTGTATTATGTTTGGGCGTTTTTGTATGATCTGAAATGTCTGCAGACTGGTGAGGATGGAGAGTCCACAGCAGCATCCTGGAAATGATCCAGTGCCATGAATGAGTCGCTCCATCACTGCACCTGCCCTCATCTGGACCAGATGCTGCTGTGGTTTCTTCATCATCAGTGACCCCAGAGCTAGCGAGAACATCTAGAGAAAGACCAAAAGACACTGAGGATGTGATTTTGGTCAAGTTTGTTCTGCTGGTTTCTGTTCATACAATGAAGGCTGACTTTCAGAAGCTTCAAAAGCATCATCAAAAAATGTCATGAAGCTTTTATCCAAAGTGATTTACAGTGCTCTTATTACAGGGACCTACAATCCCCTGGATTCCCAATCCCCTGAAAATGCATGTAATTGTAAACATGAAGTGATATTTGGCAAGAAATGGAAAGCTGACAACATGAATTGTAAATGTTTAACTCTGTTTAAATGTTTTACAGGTAGTCGTGCTCATGGAGAGCAGACACAGCGGCAGCCAGATTGTCCTGCACATGTTCTCCTGCTCTTGTCTCAAGGTTGTGTGGTTCAGGGGTGTCATCATGGTCTTCCTCATCCTCTGGCTCAACAATGTCCTCATTGAGAAGAGCAAGATTGTGAAGCACAGCGCAGCTGCAGAATTGACACATCTGTGTTGAGGTGGCAGTAGGATGTGGGGTTCACCATCTGTAAATACATGATTGTTAGAACAATACGTTTGATCGAAGCTTTGTTTCATCTGTTGTTGACTTGTGTATATATATATGTATTTATTGTGATGCTTGCTTTTATTAATTATTTTACTCATTTATTCATGTTTCTTATTGTTGTCATTAAATAAAATATATTTTATTCATGTATTAATTGCTTGACTGAAAATTGATGTATTCACATCGACTGCATTTGTTCAACTAGTGTATATTCATGTATAGCTATGTCACGACAAAAATTAGATTTTGCTTGTTTTACTAAAATGTAATTTTAAGTAAAAAAAAAAAAGAAAGTCATATAATTATTGGTTAGCACATCACTATTATTGCATGTAAGTGTTGGGGTGGGCAAATGATGCAATTCATTCTGGGGTAATCTTAATTTTTAAGTTGAAATACTTACATTTTTAGAGTATAAAATCAACAGTCTTCTCCAAAGGCGAGATCTTCGAGCAGCTGCCCGACATGTCCTTTGTGCTGACATTTCAAACGCTGAGGAAAACCGTACTAGATCGTTGAGTTAGTGATGCTATGAGGTGTTAGTGCACCTGTCCCTCTTTTTATTATTATTATTAGTATTGCCGAACTTATTACATAAAATATCAGGGAAAGATGGTTGTATCTAACGATGAACAATCTTAATGGCATAAAACAGTAGACAAAAATGTCATGTGTTCATCATAGTATGAGATTATATACACAGAAAAAAGCACAGTGACAAGGTTAAATATCTTTGAATAATTCATCATGATGCTTTTTTTTAGAAGCCTGAGGGATGAAAAAAGTTAAATTCAACAAGAAAACAGGATATTTAAGCCACTTTTGCTTGTGGATGAAAAAATAAAATAATTAACAAAATATTCAAGAGATAACAATTTTGGGTTTTCATAATAAAATTTTTTTAAAAAATGCTTTAAGGATAAAACTGGATCACATTAGTGGAGTTACAAATATAAGAACTTAAATCAACACTAAATGTATTGGCTACTACAATCACAAAATAAAAGGGCAGCTGTTTCTTCAACAAGACCACAAAATGAGCAAATTTCATCATTATCAAGATACTTTAGATAGATTAATTAAACCTGTCACTCATATATTTTAAGTTGTTGCGCTTGTTATAACGTCTAAGGTCACATGATAACGTCAACATAGCGGATGATATCCAAATCGCATTCATACTCAACGCATTCAGGCTGTAGAGTATGTACTCTTTTAGCGCTCGTTAAGTAAGTACTTATTGAAGAAAGTATGAGGTTTCGGACGCAGCCCGACAACATCTCGTTTTGACATCTCGCGTGGTTCTGTGTGATTTGGACAACTTCAAGTTACGCCCCCTTCTTCAAGTTACGCCTCCTTCCAGTTACGCCCCTCTCTTGCAGTCCGCAGACAGACCCTTCTCCTGGTGTCGCCGTAAACATCTATACGAGTGACTCTCTGATTCGATTCACTGAACCATTCAAACGAGTCATTTGTTTGTGAATCAAACTGAGCACGCTGTTGTAGCATTACACCTGCTGAGACAATTCAATATGTGCAATCTGAATTTAATAATAATATTTATTTTGTGGTAACACTGCCGTGTGGGAAGCTCTGACAGAGAAAAACACTATAGATATGTAAGAGAAAGCCTAATGTAAGTGCATCATCTTTTGTTCTTGAATGGAGGCCTAATCTGTCTGCTGCAGTAGAGCAGGTTCAGTTTTTAGAGTCAATTAAAACTTTTGAAGCATAGATATGTCGTATGATGTGATTTAAAATAATACTTATTTTACTGTGGTGGGGATTATTATGAGCAAACAAACTTAAAAGTTTAATCTGAACACTATATATATGTAATCTGACATTTATTTATTTTTATTTTTTTTTTTTACAGAAATTCTGAGCTGCTGCATGAACATTCATCAAACATATAAGGTGCGAAATCTGGGTCTGGTCCTAATGATTGTAAAAAGCTGTAATGCTTAAGATTAAATAATTACCTTACAATATATATTTGTACATATTTCAAGGCTGTAATTTGGAAAAAAACTTTCAAGCTAATGCTGCTGCAATGCAGGTCAAGGGGACTGAAGAGGTGGCTCCAGCAGATCAGAAGAGAGGACTTCAGGAGGCAGACACACTCTGTGAGTTTAAAAGACCATCTCTTTAACCTTCAATACACATGACACACTCACATCTCTATAATTCAAATCTCTTAAAGGATCTTTATGCTGCACCGATTAGTGTAAGCAGCAACACTTCCTATAATATCTAATGCACTTGTTAATTTGTAAGAATGACATCAATGCTTATATTAGTTGCTTATATACTGTCTCACCCTTATCTCTGGGTTACAGTAATCAGCTGATCCAGCCGTATCCAGATCAGACGGTGGACCTGCACCAGGAGCGACCACAACACATCCCTGACTGTCAGCGGAGACCGTGTCAGCTAGATGACAGATCCCTGTGAAGACCTCACTGATGACCCCAGCACAGATCCTCAGCAAAGACTACGAGAACCAGACCCTCTGCACAGACCCTCTCTACCAGCTTCTCACTGACAACAGTAACGCCGCTCGCATCATTCACAGTCGGGTTATTATCAGAGAACAGAGCAGAACTTGAATTTCAGCGCGAGACTGCGGCTATTAATAATCATTCTACTCGTTCCCGCAGGTTCGATGGAATGCATCACATTTGCACCTGCTTTTGAGTCTCGAGAACTCACTCGCGCGCTCTCATCTGTGCACAGATAAGGAGAGTGACAGCTTTTAATAATTATTAAGGGAGTTTGCAAATGTGATATTGATTTAATACAACAGATCAATAAACAAGTACTGCATGATTTGCTCTATATCAACGAAAATAGTTCCAAATAAAGTAACAGCTGAGCCGCTGCGCATCTCTAAAAGCAAACACAGGGGCTACTGTATAATTTCAGTTATTTAAATCATTTAATAGTTCTGTATTCAAAATTGTATATTTAAAACATTAATCTCCACATGAATTTATGAATTTAATTGCACTCATGCCACCTCTGAGCCTCATTAAACGTCTGAAAATGTACCTACAAGCCACTTTTGTGTTCTGTGCCACCTCTGTAGTACAAATTAATTTCTTATTAATACTAATTTCATATAATTGGTAACTTATTTGTCTTATTCTACTACTTATTAATATATTTTTTTTAAATAGAAATTTTAAATAGCTTATAAACATAATTTTTTAAAATTTGACAGATGAAAATGATGCCATTGCAAAAAAACTAATTTTTTATCAGAATTTTTGATTATTGATCAGAAGCTGCTCCTAATTAAATTAAGAGGACAAAGCTCCTAAAAAGAAAAGAAAGAGCCATGTGTAACACATTAGATCCATGCATGAGGTCTTAAAGAGACAGCAGCCTAAATAAACCTGCTGCTGTCTGTCATTATACAGTGAAGACTATCCAGTGTTATTTTACAGTTGAATAGATTATAGTTACACCTAACTGAAAAAAGCGAAGTACTGATAATTTAATTTCTATCTTGTTATTATTTTTGTTTGTGCTATTGATTGTCATTCATTTATTTGTTCTTATTTTATTATTTACTAAATTATTCAAAGACATACTACTTTTGTTAGTTAAAATAAATTCAATTCTGAGTGCAGGTGATTGTTGGGTGGGGAGGGGACGTGGTCCGGGGGAAATAGTCCTGCCACCACAGCTGGAAAAAATCCTGGAGGAAACACTGCATGCATTTAATAAAATTAGAAAAATGCATTTACAAAAGTAAAAAGAAAATGCCCCTGTAAATCACTTTGTCAAATGTCACCTCGTATTAAGAAGGCTAATCTTTGATCAGAATTTTTTATTATTGATTAGAAGGAGCTCCTAAATTTTTTTTTAATTAAACCATTCGGATCTGGTTTAAAGTGTCTGGGCCAGACCTGGGCCACATAAAATAATAGAAGTCACTCTACAGTATGCGGGCCAGATCTGGGCCACGTCGATAAATAAGAGTCATTTTACAGGGCGTGAGCCGCATCTGGGCCAGAGGAAATAGTTTGAGTCGGTTTTCAGTGTGTGTGCCAGTTTTGGGCCGGGGACCCAGCCAGAACTGGACCAGAAGTTAAGCAAGGTTGTGGCCCAGAGGTGGGCCAGACAAATTTTGCTATCTGGGGACATTCGCAAGTAACCCAGCGGGCACCTTGATGTCAATTTGACGTAAAAAATTAGTCAAGATTTGATCAAGATGCTGTAAAGCATCATTTAAGTTCAGCTTTATTGCCAGTTTCTTCTGGTGGTTAATTGGGTAAAAATATGAGGTTATCCTGCACTGAAATTGGTTTAATATTTATGTAGGCCAATATGTTTGACGTTCAATATACATCAAATCAACATCAAGTTTTAAACGTCCAATTGACGTCATATTGACGTCACATTGACATCAATGATTAGTATGTTTAATCCGGATGTATGTAAAGTTATGGTGTAATATGAATTTGTAGTTAGCTTGATTAAGTTTAAAATAGTGTTTTTAACTGAGGT
>NC_081176.1:32463980-32484378 GCF_012432095.1 Onychostoma macrolepis | reverse complement strand
TGACACACATATCGGTCAATTCAGACCAAGAGTCGGTCAGACCTCTTATAACACGCATTTGTTTCATGAGATTTTTAGACGTGTCGCTTCCCCTCGTAATCTTTCTCCGGATCACACGCACGATCGATGGCATCAAGCATCATTTTGATCATCTGTCCTTTATAATAGGGGTGAACAAGATCTCTGAAAAAATGGATTCCGCTACACAGCCCCCATGTCGTCACACTCCTGGGGCAGTCACGCTGCTTTGCCAGAGATCCACGGCATCGTAAACGACTTTCTTGTTGGACTCGTCCAGCAGCTTTTCCCTGATTTCTTGCAGCTTTGCGACGATGAATGGTTCGTCTCTTAATTCGTGCAGGATAGCACCGGTAGTTCCTTGAATCCTCAGAATGTTGTTGGTCGTTAAACCGTAGCGGCGTAGAGTGAAGTCGATAATGGTCTGAAGATCGGGTTTGAACAGTTTGCGACACAGCTCGTCAAAGCGTGAGTCGAAATAGTAGGCGTCAGGCTCAAACAGACAGGAATGTTGCAGCTGACTCGGATGGTCCGTCGCGCACCCCTCACACTCGTCCCTTAATTTGTTGTCGATGATGTGTTGCAGCAGCAGTACGATCGTGGCTTTTATGATTCTGAAACCTTTTCCGTTGAAGCAGCCGTCTGTGGTGTCGAACCCTGTGTGGGGGGAGGTGGTACAAATATCCTTTAGGTAACTCAGGTTGCGGTATCCGAGCTCCGTGCAGAATTTATCCAAGCATTCTTTGCGCAGGTCGGGTGAGCGGGTGTTGTCTGTCGAAAGATGATCGACAGCGTTATCATCAGAAGCTTTGAGGTTGAAAGGAGCATAATCGCATTGTAAAGAGTCTTCTTGAGACATGTTGGAAATGCCGTGTGGGAGTGTCGACTTACTGTTCTTTATAATGGCTGTAGTAGATGGGCGGGATGGTAACACCCCTCACGGGAGTTTCTCTCAGGGTGAATGAGTTCATTAGCCAAGGACATAAAAGTCTCTCGACTCATTCTAAAATGCTTAACCCAATCAGTATCACTGTAATTGTGTACCGTTACATTCAAAAACATCTCCTTGCGGACGACATTTCACCCACACACGACGGTCTGGAGACATCTGCTGTCTCCTGGAAAGCTAACGCTAGAATCAATTTTCGTTTGTTGTGTCTGCGCCTGAGTGACTTTCTGGCTCTTTGAAACAGATTTCGGCCTCTTTTAATCGTGCGGCGATGTTCCCGATGCAGTAATTCATAATTTCTTTTAAGTGTTTTTCCAGTTGGAACAATTTTGTTAAGAAAAAGAAAATGACTGTCAATACCACAGAAGCTAACATTGTGACAAACTGTCCAGCGCCACGATACACTGTAGCACGCAGCAGGAAATTTAAATTTAATGTCGTTACATTTTAAAATGTCATGTTTTTATTTATTTCGTGTTTTATAATATTTGTTCTTTTTTATATTTGTTATGCAATTTTATAGTATTTGTTTTTGTTAAAACTAATTTTAAAATTGTAGTTATTTTAAAAGGTATATGTTTCCATAATTTTAATTCCTGTGTAAATGCATTTATGCCGCTTCAGAACAGCATTAAACGGTCTGTGTAAAAGCACATTTTCGTGGTTTTATGCCGCTTCAGATTTGGTTTCTGTGCCGCCTTTGCTGTGTAAAGATGCCTTCAGAGACTCCATGAGGCCTGATGCAGACGCTGGAGAAGCAAACACAAGTTTAGATCACATTCACTGCTGACCAGGCTTCTCCACTCGGCCTCCATCACATGGAATAATAAATTCACCCTACCGCTTTTATTACAATATGTTTTCTGTTTGGTTTTAATACTCTATTATCTATTAAATTTAGCAATTAATCCTCTGAACACATGCTGAACCGTGGGCCTAGTCACGGATCACAACTACGATCTGCTCCCTTCACTAATGTCACGGTTCCTAAACATGATAACAAACAATACAGATAAATAATGAACACGTGTAAAAATGAAAACACAGATACAAGACCAAGCAGGAATGTTCTTTATGGTTTGTTGTTCGCCCGCTGCGCTCCGGCTGGTAAACTTAGTGCTCATCTCCTCCTAGAGCTTTCAAGCTAGAACCACCAAACTCAGCCCAGCTCTTCAGACCGGTCTGACTCGAGCTGCTATATCTCTTCAGACTGATCGGACTTACAGTTTTCATAAAAATGAAGATTAAAAATCATAAAAATCCCATAGACTTACATTGACGGAATGTTCAGATGAGCCAAGACTATTCAAACTCCAACTGTCAAAATTCAAATGTAAACAAACTGAAGCCCATTACACCGTGTCCTAACTACACGCGACGCGACGCCGCGACACGCGATAAAAGGTATCTTTTCCATGTTAATCAGAGTTTTGTCCTAACTAGCAGCGGCGACAAGCGAAATTTCTAATTTAGAAGCGGTTTCTATTTCGCGACGTCGCGGCTGGAACAACAACATACAAACTATATGACAGGTGATTATATGCTTTATTCAAAGTTAAACGTGTCTAATATGAGTTTAAATATCATATTGCGTGACCCTATAGCCATACTGAAAGCAACAACAGATAGTTTACCTCAGATCTTGAAAAATAAATTAAATCAAAGATGACCGTTAAAACGGTGAACTCACTGCGAACCAACGAGTGTATTCCATAACAAAGATGTTATCGGTCACTCAGTGTGTATATTTAATGTTGTTAAAAGCTTTAAAATTTATGAATTAGATTATAAACGTATCCATTTCGTTGCAAGAGCAGTGCGCTTCCAGAGAGAGCCCCACACACGCTTCTGATTGGCTGTGATATTTGATTGATTCTGTCGCGTCAGCGGTGTCGCGTCGCGTCTGGTGTGGACACCTAAATTGCTTGTCGCTGGAATCTTGTCGCGTCGCGTGTAGTTAGGACACGGTGTAACCCACTTCTAGCCCAAATAACCTTGAATTTGGATACATGTGGTTTTTTGGCAGAAAAACTTGTGAGATGTATGATATTCAATCATGTAAGCAAAGTCAACAGTGATTGCAAGGTGTTTGAATGAATTAGAAATAATACATAGAAGGGAAGCTTGATTGAGTGTAATGGGCTTCAGTTTGTTTACATTTGAATTTTGACAGTTGGAGTTTGAATAGTCTTGGCTCATCTGAACATTCCGTCAATGTAAGTCTATGGGATTTTTATGATTTTTAATCTTCATTTTTATGAAAACTGTAAGTCCGATCAGTCTGAAGAGATATAGCATCTCGAGTCAGACCGGTCTGAAGAGCTGGGCTGAGTTTGGTGGTTCTAGCTTGAAAGCTCTAGGAGGAGATGAGCACTAAGTTTACCAGCCGGAGCAGCGGCTAACAACAAACCATAAAGAACATTCCTGCTTGGTCTTGTATCTGTGTTTTCATTTTTACACGTGTTCATTATTTATCTGTATTGTTTGTTATCATGTTTAGGAACCATGACATTAGTGAAGGGAGCAGATCGTAGTTGTGATCCGTGACTAGGCTCACGGTTCAGCATGTGTTCAGAGGATTAATTGCTAAATTTAATAGTAGAGTATTAAAACCTAAACAGAAAACATATTGTCATAAAAGCGGTAGGGGTGAATTTATTATTCCATGTGATGGAGGCCGAGTGGAGAAGCCTGGTCAGCAGTGAATGTGATCTAAACTTGTGTTTGCTTCTCCAGCGTCTGCATCAGGCCTCATGGAGTCTCTGAGAGAGGAATACTGCAGGACACCACAGGCTCCACGAGAACACAGCACTGTCTGTCTTCACTACACCTGCTTCTCGCTTTTGAAAAGACTGCACTGTTCTCGATCTTTAGAGGTATGTTTATAAAACACAACATTCACCAGAGAGCTTCTCTCTTTTTTTAATACACTGAATGGTGATACACAATATATATCTCGTTTTTGTTTTTAGTAGACATCCAAGCAAAAGAGAATGACTCCGTGTCACAATTAGCGTAATTAAAGTAAAACACTGTCAAAAAAGCTTTTCTTATGCTAATGTTTTCTCTTATTTGGCAGATGCTGTGATAACAGTGTTTAAAACTCTCTCTGCCGCTGTTTAAAAACTAGCCCTCGTTGCACTTTTGAAGTGCTGTTGTTTCAACCGAACTACTCAGTGGTGTTTGCCTTGATCTATCGCCCGCCAAACAAAGATGTTCTCAATGAGTTTGCTGAGTTTCTGGGGGATATTGTTACTAGCCATGACAAAATCATAATCCTGGGAGATGTTAATATCCATGTATGCTGTGACTCTAAACCACTCTCAAAAGAGTTTCAAGTCTCATTGACTCATTTGATTTTGATCAGTGGGTGTCTGGCCACTCATATTCAGGGTCATACTCTGGATTTAATTTTATCACGTGGTTTGCCTGTATTGGACATTAACATCTTAGACTCAGGCATGTCAGATCATTTGCCAATCTTACTTTCTCTACCTTCTACTGGAACTACACATAAGCATCAACCTGCACGGCTGACTCGTGTCTTTTCCGGTTGCTCTAGCAAGGATTTTACAGTTTTATATTCTGAATTACGTGCTAACCAGGACATGGACTCATGTTTAAGCAATCTAGATGCTGTTGAACATTTAAACTGTTTTAATTCTACCTGTTCTAATATTTTAGATGTTGTTGCTCCCTTAAGAAGAAAAAGCATAAGCACGTCTCTAAGCCCTGGTTAGATGACACACTCGTTCACTCAGACAGACCTGTAGAAGGCTGAACGTAAGTGGAACAAAGATAGATTACAAGTTTCTTATGAAATCCTCAAGGACTCCTCTCGGCATTTCAGCGAGCTGCTAATGCTGCTAAGCGTAAATATTTCTCTGAGTTAATTTTATGTAACAGTACTAGGCCCAAAGCCTTATTTTCAATGATTGATTCTGTTCTTAATCCCACTATTAATCATTTTCCGGAGGTATCTGATTCGCTTTGTGAGGATTTTGCGAGATCTTTTAATGATAAGGTTGTACAAATTAAATCTCTACTGACTTTGTCAGCCTATACTTCACTTGATGTTCCTCTCTGCTCTTGTATTGTATTGTATAACCAGCTTCCGGCAGCAACAGAGCTGAACTTGAGGAACGCAGCTGGGAAGCATTTTAAACAAGAAATAAAACCAATAATTAATAACTTCCTTTAAGTTCACTGTTGGTTGGTTGTTTTATTTGTTAAAATAAGTAAACCAACAAAAGGGTTAATCTTTTTTTATGTTGTCATTTATCCAGAATGTTTTAATGTTAAGTGTGATAACATGCTCTTTTTCTTTTAAATATCATAAATTATTTAAAATATTTAATTTTTAGTTGTTAAAAATGTTTATTTTTCTTAATAAAGGCTGTGTATTTAATTTGTTTGGATGGATTGCCATTTTGTTGTCTATTAGATGTATATATGAAGGCATTCTTTAGCTGTCTATTTGATGTCTAGTCTATTCTTGGGATATTATTAGACGTCTATTAAATGTTCACTGACAGCCCAAATTCAGTCTTGTTTTAGTCTAGACGTCAGGGCTGTGATTGAACGGCTATTAGACATCTTTTAAACGCAAAATAGCTTGCTGGTACCCCTCATATAACCGTCCGTCGCACACATCCGTCATGTTTGTAGTTTTTTAATACTTATTATCCGTGTTTGTAGTTCTGAACTAAATACTTTGTTAAAGCGCAATGGATTGTGGGCAATATTAGCCGTTAGAGGTGCACGGATCCACACTTCAGAAATCTGCCTGAAATAGTAGACCATCCGGGGATGCGATCGCTTGCTGGGTATTTTCAAAAAACGTGAACATATGAATTATTATCTAGTTATCTAAACATCGCTATGAACAGTTTGCACAATACAGCTGTGTGTGACTGTAAATGTCTCTGAGTTTTGTTATCGTTCTGTGTCCATCCTCCTCTATTTCCAGCACTTAATCAAGCCACTCTTCTTTAATACATGAGGACGTGACGCTGGCTCTCGATTTGAGCCGTTTATTCAGCAAACATTGAAGTATTCGGTTTCTACAGCGACTCATTCTCTTTCTATGAAACCTGTAAACCGCATTCACCGCTTCTGACTCTACAGCGGCAGCAGCTCTATAGCGGTTTGACCGAGCATTGCAGCTCTTTCACTTTTTCTAGAATTCAATCAAATGACTTTCACAATTCATTTTTGCTTCTACGCGGCACATTATTTCTTCTGCGCGGCCACACACACACACACACACACACACACACACACAAACACACACGCACCTCAAGAGTCACAGCCCTGTTCCTGGAGGCACCACATCTTTGCACAGTTTGGATGAATCTCTCTTATCAAACACACTTGATTCAACACTTCAGGTCATTAGTAGAGCGCTCTGTGATGTTAGCTGAGTGTCAAATAAAGACCTCAAAATATACAGAAACAGTGTAGAGAAACACAGGCCTACTGTACACAATAAAGTCAATAAAACAAAGACAGTGTAAAATACTCACTCAGCCTTTCTAGATGCTTTGATCACTGGCAGCAGCCTCAGGAGACACTCTTCTGATGGATCATATTTACTCAGATTAAACTCATCCAGCTCTTCTTCTGAGTTCAGCAGCACAAACACCAGAGCCGACCACTGAGCAGCAGACAGAGAGACTCCAGAGAGACGATAGTCATCTGTTCCTCTCAGGTATGTTTGTACCTGCTGCTCCAGTGAACGATCATTCAGTTCATTCAGACAGTGGAACAGATTGATGGATTTCTCTGGAGAGGGATTCTCTCTGATCTTCTGTTTGATGTATTCAGCTGTTTCCTGATTGATCTGAGAGCTGCTTACTGTCTTTCTCAGGAGGCCTTGTAAGAGAGTCTGATTAGACTCTAGTGAGAGACCTAGAAGGAACCGGAGGAAAAGGTCCCAGTGTCCGTTCTCACTCTGTAAGGCCTTGTCCACTTCTCTCTTCAGTAAACTGGTCATTGGTGACCTGAACTCATTCTTCAGTCCTGTGTTTTGTTCAGAAAAGGACAGCAGCTTGAATAAAGCAGCAAGAAACTCCTGAATACTCAGATGAACAAAGCTGTACACCTTCCCCAGCTGCAGTCCAGACTCCTCTCTGAAGATCTGGGTACAAACTCCTGAGTACACGGACACTTCTCTGACATCAATGCCGCTCTCTTTCAGGTCCTCCTCATAGAAGATCAGGTTCCCTTTTTCCAGCTGTTCAAAAGCCAGTTTTCCTAGAGACAGAATAGTCTTTCTAGCCTGATCAGAATCGATTTCATATTTCCCATCATACTTCTGTGTCTTCAGTTTGGTCTGAAAGATCAGGAAGTGTGTGAACATCTGTGTGAGAGTCTTGGGGATCTCTGCACGCTCTGCTTTACCCATCATCCTCTCCAGAACAGCGGCTGAAATCCAGCAGAAGACTGGGATGTGACACATGATGAACAGACTTCTTGATGATCGGATGTGTGTGACGATCCTATCAGCCAGACTCGGATCATTTATTCTCTTCCTGAAATATTCCTCCTTCTGAGGGTCGTTGAATCCTCGTACCTCTGTGAGCTGGTGGACACACTCAGGAGGGATCTGATTGGCTGCTGCTGGTCGAGAGGTGATCCAGAGGAGAGCAGAAGGAAGTAGGTTCCCCTCGATGAGGTTGGTCAGCAGCACATCCACTGAGGCTGATTCTGTTACATCAGACAAGCGCCCGATTGTTTTGGAAATCTAGGCGTAGTCGACACTCATCAGACCATCAAATATGAACATGACTTTGTACTCATCATAATCTGCTGATTTCAATTCTTTGGTTTCTGTGTGAAGGTGGTTCAGAAGATCCACAAGACTGAGATTTTTCTGTATCAGGTTCAGCTCCCTGAAAGGAAGTGGAAATATGAAATGAACGTCCTGATTGGCTTTTCCTTGCCCAGTCCAGGATGAACTTCTGCACAGAGACTGTTTTTCCAATTCCAGCGACTCCTTTAGTCAGCACAGTTCTGATGGGTTTGTCTTGTCCAGGTGAGGGTTTAAATATGTCGTTGCAGTTGATTGGTGTCTCCTGTGTCTCTGGTCTCCTGGACACTGTCTCAATCTGTCTCACCTCATGTTCATTATTGACCTCTCCACTGCCTCCCTCTGTGATGTACAGCTCTGTGTAGATCTCATTCAGACGTGTTGAGTCTCCATGATTGGACATTCCTTCACTGATTCTCTGATATTTATCCTGTAGTCTGGATTTGAGTTTTTGTTGATACACAGGCATCAGTTCTGAGCAAAGGAAATAATTGTTGTTATTGGCAGAGCAATATTTTAGAAACTGATTTTTAGGTTTGATATGTTATATATTAGATTGTGTCGTGAGATTCAGGAACATTAGTGACTGAAGACAGAAGATTCATAATAAAAACACAGGCTATAATCTGCTGATCAGAGCTCTTACTGGTCTGTAGTGTGTTAGCGAGGTCTGTCTGGTTCATCTTCCTCAGGATCAACAGTGTGATCTTCAGAAGCCCCTCTCTGACTCCGTTATGACCCTCGTCATCATGATGGTCTCTTTCAGAGCATTCTGGGTAATCTGGACTCAGTAGTTTCTTAAAGCTTTTCAGCTCACTCTTCATCACAGAGATGATTTTGTGCTCAAGCTCCTGAAATCATAGTGAATATTAAAACAATAAACCTCCATTCAGTCACAGAGAAAGTGAACCAAAGGATCAACACACAAGAGTCAAGCCTGAATTTCTTTTTTGTAGTTTAGTCAAAGGCATGAATAAACATCAGTGAATTATATCACATCTGTTAATAACTTCCACTGTTTGCTCAGACATCAGCGTCTACAGATACTGAGGTTAAAAGAGGGAGTTTGACTGGATTGGCTGTTTGCTAGATTGATGTTCATCTTTGTGCAGCAGTCAGGTTACATATGGATTCAGCTTCTCTACTTTAGTGATCATTGATCTGCTTTATACTGGCCTACAAATTATCTGACGTGTAGGAAAGTAAATGTGACTATTACAGAGGATTTCACAGATTTATCAATTTCTTAATACTTTTACTCAGAGGCTTATGTCGGGATGGACACACACACACACACACACACACACACACAAAACAAACACAAAACCAACCTTGAAAATGGAGTCTAAGTTCTTCTTTGCTGAATGTGTTTCTGGTCCTTCATGTTTTTGACTGTAGTTAAACAAATATTGAATATTTTTGTAAATATGTATTACTGTATTTAATACAGATCAGTAAATGAATGAATATCTTATATATATTTCTTATACTGTAAACTAAACAACACCTCAGATCAGCAGATGAGTCTCCCGAGCTGAATTGCATTGGAGGATGCATTGATGCGTCACTCTTCATGGACACACAGCTGGGTTCAGGAGATTCATTCTCACACAGACTGAAACACAACAGCAATAAACACTGTTTCTGAAAATCTCACACTGCTCCGACAGAAACACATTTACTGTCTCAACCTCCCTTTAATGTTCATCTTTCACTTGAGGAGTCTGTTGTGACTCGAGAGTAGGGCTGCAACTAACGATTATTTTAATAATCGATTAATCTGTCGATTATTTTTTTCGATTAATCGATGAATCGGATTTAAAAAAAAAAAAAAAAAAGCATTCATTTCCAACCCTTTATTCAAAAACAGAACTAAAATCTTTAGAAAGTGCACAAACATGTTGCTCCTTGAACATCCCTGAGCTGTTATAATAATAATAAAATAAAATAAAATGGACTAACACAAAAACATACACATGTATGCTTTACATCTGCCAAATATCTAGACTTTTTTGGGGGGGGGGGAAGTGCAAAAATTAAATAATTTAACAACACTGCGTCGTTAGCGTTGGTATTGTATCAGACACCTGCACTTAACATTATATGAAAATCAAGCTCAAATGGAGTTAATAATGTTTTTGACCAGAGAATGACGGAGATGGAGTGTTTTGTCTGTCGTTAGAACGGCTGTAACTGTTATGCAGTGCATAAGTGCATTAAGTGCATTATGCTTTCATCAACTTTACAGGTTATATAACTTTGATTGTAGCTATATGGGCGCTTAGTTTTTCTTGTTGTTTAATACACTTGGCCAAAATCTCAAATTAAGCGCTTATGCACATAATGCACAGGATATTTAAAACGTATATAGACGGCAAATAACTAATTCTTCTCCACTCTTCAAACACACAAAAACATTGTCCTTTACTGACATAGTGTTTGAGTAAAGAAAACGCTGTACTATTCAAACACCAATTATTTATTCACCCTTGCATTGCGAAAAGCAGAGATCTCATCTTCTCCAGGCTGTGCGCGTGCGTCAATCTGAACGGAGGCGGGTGAAGTTACGAGGTCTCGCTGAGAGCTCGATGATCCAATGGCGTTACGAAGTTTTACTGACGAGTTATTTTAATGCTTATCATTGGTTTACTATTTTTAAAACTCTCTGATTTAAAATAATAAAACGAATTATAAGCGACTCAAGTTTGGATAATTTTTCACAGCACCTGACTGGGCTAGGGTATGGCAACTGCCATACTCTGCCATCATAACGCCGCCCCTGCTCCCACACCTTGATGACTTGGGTCGCACGGATTTCTCTGCCTCCGCCATGTATCTTTCCTCTACCTCCGCTCGTTTTTTTTGTTTTTTTTTTACTTTTGTTTTTATTTATGAGGCGCCAAACTCTGCTAGCATCCGTGCGCGAGAGACCGAGTGTGTTCACTCGCTCGCTCAACTAAAGTTTTTTTTTTTTTTTTAATAATCAAGCGTCTCCGCGTCCACGACACAACGAATCGATTATGAAATTCGTTGCCAACGCTTTAGTAATCGATTTTATCGATTTAATCGATTCGTTGTTGCAGCCCTACTCGAGAGTTAAAAGATTAAAGTATTCTCTTTATATATATAAAAGGAATCTGCCCCATGTGCCCTTTTCATTCATGTATTATAGAATAAAATAGGCGATGCACACATATAGATACAGACAGACACAGAAACATCCAGCAGCAACAGAGACACTGCTGACAATAACACACCTCACCTACAGTATATATGACACTCATAATATCTCACCTGGACTCAACAGAAGAGTCTTCCTCTCTGCAGAGATCTGAAGGATGTTTCCTCACAGACACATCGATGTGTTCAGCTAAACCTGATTCATCCCCCTGAATCTGACTATAAATTAAAATGATATTGTAGTATGCATTTATTGTTTCTGAACATTAAAAATGTGAAATATTTCACGTTCTCTCACCTCTTGACTGTCTTTATCTGTGTGTGATGTTCTTCAGAGAGATTCATTCTGGAGGCCATGGTTTCATCTAAAAGCAGATACAGATGTTGATCCTCAGAGTGAGTTATGAATCATCTCAGCAATAATTTTTTTCTCAAATCCAGCTCTGTCTCAACAGTCAGTCTGCAGCAGAGATGGGAAAATTCACAGATTTATTAGTGGACATGCTATACTTTTATTGTTTAGAAAGCTTGTTCTGTTCTGGCCATCACTGCTGCGGCGTGAATATGACCAAAGACTACGGCTGCTTCTTTACATGCGTTCCTCTGTGATCTTGCGTCCTTGTGTTCTCGCTCTGCGTTATCATCAACCGTCGAAGTTCAGTTCCAATTCTCAAGAACGCAAGAACAGAGGACGCATGATGTGTTCTTGATACAGGCCTTTATCACACTTCCGCGTTCGATAAGCGGAAGATTCAAATAGTAGCGCAAAAGAGCTTCCGCTGCAGCCTCTATCAGTAGCTGTGCCCATAACACAGCATTGTTGTGGATTATTCATGTAGAAATCAGCACAGATACGTCTTCTCAAGACACCAATCTCAGTTTACAACAATTAATTGAGTATTATGAAATGAGGGAATGTTGTCACGATATCCTGATGCGTATTTCGTGACTCATACAGGAGCGTGCGAGCCATACTGTATAGGCAATTCTTCACCTTATTACATTACTGAACAGAGAGAAAACTATACAATCAACACATCACATTAATAAGCATTAGAATTAGCCAAAGCTTAAAACATTAATTATGACTAAAGGCTGTATAGAAGGATTAAATTAAAGGTTTAGGGCAAACTTGTATTAAACATGCTCACATTTTTTCACGCGCTGACTTTATGATGCAATCCTCTATAATTGCATCAAATTTAAGTTGTTTAAATAAAGAAATATTTCCAGCCCATAGACGATAATTAAAAATAAGTTTGATCATCTTAATCAAGTTATTCTCCGTGATTGAGTGCAACGATTGGATATCATTATACTGGGAACAAGAGCAGGAGGTTAATCACAATAAATATAATTCAAAAATAAACAAAATAATACTAAAAATTAAATTAAATCAGTCCGAGTATAGAGTGGTGGAACCATGATGTCACTTTGTAGGCAAAACCCTGAAGCGAGTGTATTTCAGCATCGTCCCAGAGTCAGTGGGGTTTTGAATGGGATTTTGGTTAAATCCCTTAAATAAGGTCCGTGGTTCACACAGGCTCAAGATACTTTCACGTTTTATTCTACGACATAAAACACAAGTTACACCCCACTCGTGATGTTTTTAAACTGTTACGTTTCTTAAAAAAGATGGTTGCTAACAAGCTGCTAAACGGGACTACAGGCCTGTCGGAGACATTAAACATCATCACGCTGAACAGTTGATCAATTTACAGTATTTTCCAATTATAGTATAATTTGTAATACAATTAATTGTAGAAGAACCAATGAATAGTTTCCGCATTTTATATTATTGTTCGACAAAGTTTTTTTTTTTTGCTTTGCCCCGAAATGCAACACAAGTCTTCGGATGGAAGATGCTCCTTTTATCGCTTTCCTACTGATACAGACTCTGGGTTCGGACCATAAGGTAAACTCATATTGCGATTAATCCATGTAAACACCACATTTACCGGCTTTACGTGGTGAAAGTGAAACTTTAATGATGCATAGTGCTTAAAGACACGTTAAAATCAAATGTTTGCGGCCACATGAAGCTGTTAGAAAGCATATAGATTGAGGATTTCCTAGAAGCACGGATAAAATAACATTTTGTGTAACCACCCTAACAAAATGAGAGCTGAAATGTGGTACTTTATTCACTAAAATAAGTTTATTCACTAAAATAAGTTTAATCTTACCATATCCAAAAACTTGCTCACTCTGCTGTTATTTAATAGATTAAATGCACTAGAATTTTATTGAACAGTACATGGAGACACGTTTTAAATTAAAATATTCACATTAATCAAGGATTTATTGACTTCAAGGATTATTTCATTTATCCACTATACTATTTATTACTAATGTCTCATTTCAGTTTTAGTTTGGCTCTAGTTTTGTATTTATTCCAGTTTATATGACAAGCTTCATGTAGCTGTCACATGTCTGCCCTTCTAGTTTCCTGTTTGCCCTTATTTGGTTTTGTTCCGGTCTTTGTCATTAATCATCGTTTATCATCCTCACCTGATTTGTATTATCTTGTTTGCTCTTTTGTTCTCGTCCTGTTATAAGTCCTCAGTTTTCCCCTTTTCTTTGTCTCAGCTACATGTTGGAGACCCAAGATGGCGGCGCGATCAGACGCCGGCTGCTCCAGGTCCCAAAGACGGTGCTTTTTTGTCTTTTAATGTCGTCTGTTCGTCTCCAAATAGTGTAAATTTACCGCTAGTTCATAAGGAAATCACTCCTAAACTCAAATATGTTCGCCAAAGACTTTTGGATATCGACGCATACAAAGACCAACTCGCGGCTACTGAGAACCTCGAGGCCTCTGTTTACTGCTGAAGCCGGACCTCGAGACTCGCTTACTGTCGCTACCCGCACAAGGCGGCGTCAAGCGGTGTGAGAGGAGCGATAGCAGCGGAGGTATCTGAGCTAGGCTGAGGAAAACCCACAAGACCGGCTCTTCCAACACTCATGCTCTCAAACGTTCGCTCTCTGGAAAACAAACTGGACTTAATTCAACTCAGTCGATCTACACAGCATGAGACAAGGGATTGTTGTGTGTTTGTTTTCACTGAAACATGGCTGAACGACAACATCCCGGACTCCGCCATTCAGCTGCACGGACTAACTTGCTACCGCGCGGACAGAGATTCATCACTGTCTGGTAAGACTCGCGGCGGTGGCTTGTGTGTGTACGTCAACAAAGAATGGTGTAACAATGCTGGGGTAGTGACAAAACACTGTTCATCGCTGGTGGAGTTTATGTTTGTGAAGTGTCGACCGTTCTATCTGCCGCGGGAGTTCACGGCCATTGTTATTGTCGCGGTATACATCCCACCGTGCGCAAACGCAAAGGACGCGCTTCGCGAGCTGTACAGCGCCATCAGCGAACAACAAACAAATAACCCCGACGGCTTTTTCATCATAGCCGGTGACTTCAACCACGCAAACCTAAAGACAGTTTTGCCAAAGTTCTACCAACATGTGAACTTTGCAACAAGGGAAATAACACACTGGACTTTGTTTACACAACAGTTAAGGCGCATACAAAGCTGAACCCCGCCCCCACCTCGGGTACTCAGACCACATCTCTGTTATGCTAATCCCAGCATACAGACCACTTCTGAAACTGGCCAAACCGGTTCACAAACAGATCAAGGTATGGCCAGACAATGCCACCTCAGCACTGCAGGACTGCTTCCAGGACACAGACTGGAACATGTTTAAAGAGGCGGCCACCTACAACAACCACACAGACCTGCAGGAGTACACTGAAACTGTGACTGCTTACATCCAAAAGTGCACTGATGATGTGACAGTCACCAAGACCATCACCACACGCGCCAACCAGAAGCCATGGATGACAGCAGAGGTTCGTGGGCTGCTAAAGACCAGAGATGAAGCATTCAGATCAGGAGATAAAGCAGCCCTCAAAACAGCAAGAGCCAATCTGTCCCGCAGCATCAAAAATGCAAAACGGTTATATGCTCAAAAAATCAACAATCACTTCACAGACAGCAGTGACACACGGAGCCTGTGGCAAGCTATTCAGACTATCACAGACTACAAGCCCCGCCACAGGCCTGTGATGACGACACATCCTCCCAGATACACTCAACCACTTTTACTCACGGTTTGAAATGCTGAATGACACACCTGCACAAAACTGCCCACACCTCCCAACGACCAGGCGCTCTGTCTGTCTCCAGCCGGCGTAAGGAAGTCCCTATCTAGGATCAACCCACGCAAGGCTGCGGGTCCCGACAACATACCTGGCCGTGTACTGAAAGACTGTGCTGCACAGCTGACAGATGTCCTAACAGATATCTTCAACACCTCGCTGAGCCAGGCAGTCGTCCCCACATGTCTCAAATCCACAACAATCATACCGGTACCAAAGAAATCACCTGTGTCCTGTCTAAATGACTACCGTCCCATAGCACTGACTCCAATCATAATGAAGTGCTTTGAGAGGTTAGTCATGCACAACATCAAAACCAGCCTCCCAACACACTCGATCCGCTCCAGTTTGCATACCGTCCGAACCGCTCTACGGACGATGCAATTTCCTCCACTCTCCACCTGGCTCTTACCCACCTAGAAAATAAAGACTCCTACGTTAGAATGCTGTTCATTGACTTCAGCTCAGCATTCAACACAATAATCCCACAACAGCTCATAAATAAACTAAACCTGCTGGGCCTTAACAATTCCCTCTGCAATTGGATCCTGGACTTTCTAACCGGAAGACCTCAGTCAGTCCGTGTCGGCCACAACACCTCGAGCACTACCACACTGAGCACAGGTGCCCCACAAGGCTGTGTGCTCAGCCCGCTGCTCTTCACGCTGCTGACCCACGACTGCACTGCCAAGTCCAGCTCCAACCACATCATCAAGTTCGCTGATGACACAACAGTGGTAGGCCTCATCAGCAACAACGATGAAACGCACTACAGAGAGGAAGTGGCACAGCTGGCTGAATGGTGTGGCACTAACAACCTGTCCCTCAATGTGAGTAAGACAAAGGAGGTTGTGATGGACTTCAGGAGAAACTCCGTGATCACCCCCACTGACCATCGACAGCTCGCCTGTGGAGAGAGTCAGCAGCACTAAATTCCTGGGGTGCACATCACAGAGGATCTCACCTGGTCCACCAACACCATGTCACTCTCAAGAAGGCACAACAGCGCCTACACTTCCTCCGCCGGCTGAAAAGAGCAAGTCTCCTCCACCCATCCTCACCACTTTCTACAGGGGCACCATTGAGAGTGTGCTGACCAGCTGCATCACTGTCTGGTATGGGAACTGTACTGCAGCAGACCGCAAGACCCTACAACGGACAGTGAACACCGCTGCAAGGATCATCGGTGCCCCTCTCCCCTCCATCCTGGATATTTTCCTCACACGATGCTCCAGCAAAGCCAATAGTATCGTGAAGGACTCCACACACCCCTCCCACAGTCTCTTCCAGCTCCTACCATCAGGAAGACGGTGCGAGCATCAGAGCCCGCTCTGCCAGACTGCTCAACAGCTTTTTCCCCCAGGCTGTGAGAGCCCTGAACTCAAATCACCCCGTCCCTCTCTGAAACCCCATACAAACCCCCTACCTCCTGTAACATGTAACGTGCAATTCGAAGTGTGCTACACACAGGTGAGTGGGCCTGTACAAACCACCTGTAGTAGCACACTCTCCTCCTCTATGCGCACTAGTCACTTTTCACACACACTGCTGTGTGTACACAAATCCCACAAAAGACTCAGTAATATATGTATGTTTACATGCTCATGCACTACAAATCATCCTGCACTGTTCCCCAGCCAGCTGCTTGAACTCAATGTTTCTCCTTGCACATGTACAGTACTTATCTGAAGCATTCGTATAGTTTGTATAGTTTGTATTTTTTAGTTTGTATAGGTACTTTTTTATAGATAGTATATTTATATTTATAGTCAAAATCTATCAGTAGGATAGTTGTGTATAGGTTTATATTGTCTTACTCCATTGTTGTATGCCTGTATTTATGTAGCACCGTGGTCCTGTGAGGCACGACATTTCGTTCCACTGTATGCCCCCGCATGTAGCGGAATGACAATAAAGCTCAACTTGACTTGACTTGACTTGACTTGATGTTATATAAATGGAAAAGTGTGTTGATGCTACTTCATTCTCCTGACCTTCATTTAATTTGAACTACAACCACATATCCGTGACAGTATGGTGGATTAACATTCATATACAGAGTAAATCCTTTTCACTGAACATGTTAAAAATAAGTTTGAAACAGTTGTCGGGAGCGCGCTGGTGGTGACGCTGAAGACGAGCGACCGTGGTGCTGTAGTTCGTTTATAGCCTAAGTTTAGCTTTTTAGTTCTGGCGCTTTTATTTAGGCTTCAAAATTCAAAGTCATATTATTTTGTGAAGATTATCTTGATGGAGAAAACGTGTAAGTTTCATGAACTATGATTGAACACAGAGCTTATTTTTTGCGATAATCTAAAAGCCTATGGAAAAATCCTATTGACATTTTGTCGAGGAACTCAATAAAACTGTCATTCAAACAGATAGACAGGCGTAATAGTTTAGGTTAATTGTTTATTCAACAACTTCTCCAAACCAATTTGGCAACAAAAATCAGAATCATGCACAGGGCCGGATTTACCTCATATTGTGACATGGGCTAAATAAATGTTTGCTGTCGAATGGAAACCTCCTATTGGTAGTTGATATTGTGGCTTTATTGTAGGCTGTACAGACACATTTATACAAAGGGTAACACTTAACAATAAGGTCCATTAATTAACATTAGTTAACTAGTGTAGTTAACATGAACTAAGAATGAACAATACTTCTTATACAAGTTATACAGTTTTCTGTTGCTATGTGGGTGCTCAGTTTTTTCTGTTATTTGGCCAAATTATCATATTATAAAAGATTCAGCGCTTCGCACGAGCTATTTAGCTGTGACTCGACAACAAATGATAGACTAAGACACTCTTCTCTGCTCCTTAAAAACAAAAAACATTAGCCTTTATAAATATAGTGTTTCTCGAGTAAAGAACCCGCTGTACTTATTCAATCAACAGTTGTTTTATTTACCTTCATACTGCAGACAAGCTGAGATGCTCTAAACTGTGCGCCGCACTTCATTCACGAGAGAGGCGGGAGGAATAATGAGGTTTGACTGACAGTTTGAGGAGCCAATGGCGTTACGAGGTTTAGTGTCTGTGATCCTTACATTTCTGATTTGAGCTTGAGTTTCAGAAATGCTTTGGAAAATGTAACGTTAGCTTTTGTTGACGCTACCGCGCTACTTGATCAAAAATAGAGCTTCACTGCTGAAAAGCTATTTGATTCAGAAAACAGTGACGCTAGCACCACGCTACTGAGAAATAAACTACTAGCATCACTACTTGTAGCGACACTACTGCCCATCACTGCTAATGTTACACATTAAAATGAAGGACGACATGATGCATGGTATGGAATCGGTATAAATACGCAGTTTTAACACTGACGTTTACTGCTACAAATGTTCAACTAAACTAAATTAAATTAGTTTAATTTTCTTCACAAAACTGCCGTCTGTCCATTGACAATAAAGCAGGCGGAAATTCCTTTACGCTACTAATCGGAGCCGGATGTGACGACACGCGGACTGTGATAAAGGCCTATTGAGGATGCATCGAGTGCAGACTTGGGGTGCTTCTCAATATGCCTCCTTGTTTCCTCGCTCCTCCGTCCTCCATCCTATGACCTGGAAACCGATCAAGCTCAGCCATCTTAGTTAGCCATCATAGCCAATTGTTAACTTTTGAACTTAAGTTTGTTTCTGGCTGCTGTAACTGTGTTTCTGAAGCACATTTGTTGTAGCAAAAGTTGCAAGAAGAAAAACTGATTTGATGATTCAGTCATCACGTAGTGGCTTGATTTTGATCTGAGTTTGATCTCTGAGGACATTATTTAGATTTACTTATTTCACATTATAGTAGCCCTAAAATACAACTGTTTTAATATTTTGAACATTAAGTCGTTATTCAGAAATTATTTGTACAGGATCATGTAGACTCACACAGATATCAAGATTCAGCGTATGAACCTCAACAATGGTGACAATCAACGAAAAGCTAGTTTTGTGATGTTCAGAGTTGATCTGAATATTTTGTTGACTGTCACCATTGTTGAGGTTCATACGCTGAATCTTGATATCTATTGTTCCTGTGTTTTTCCGGTATTAAAATAATATTTCATGCACTCTTGATTGCCTTGACCCATTTCCTAACAATACTTTTAAAGAAATATTATCAACTCCCAGCCATCCTAATTCTTGAGTTAATTGAAATCTTTCTCTTTCATATGCAGAACACTCAAAAAGAATACGCTTCACTGTTTCTAATTCAGCAGTAAAAACATGATCTGATAATCTTTTTACACGAATGCGCAAAGCTTGATTTTGTATTACCTCTATCTTTTTAAGAAAGGTTTTGTTCGCAGAACTGTAAACCACACTACCGTAATCAATGTTTGACCTAATCACAGCACAATAAATTATTTTCAGTGACTGACAGCTTGCCTCCCACTCAGCTCCTGACAAGCACCTCAAGACATTTATTCCTTAATGTGTGTTTCTTACAGCAGTTAAAATGTTTTTAATTTAGTCATTAAACCAGAGAGAAAAGCTGCATGGCTATAGTATGTGAGAGATTCAGTGGTAATATCATTGCATTCCTGTTGTTTAGTGTCAGAGGAACTCAGACAGTTAGTCTGCCCCTGGACCAGGTTAGTTTCCCAGTTACCACAGTGACTGAGGTTGATCTATGTTAAATTTGCTTTATGAAACCATATCATTTGACAATGAGTCAGACTAACTGAAATAAGCCTGGCCTATTTGGTAAACTTGTTTTATGAAACAGGCATCGATGCGTGAGAAATCAGAAGACAAATTAATTTATGATTTGCTGTCTGTCTGAACCAAAGAAATAAATGCAATCACATTTGTTTTTTTCCCCATTGCATCGTATTACATCGAATCGCATTGTGTTGAATCGAATCGCATCACATCGCTAGCTTCTTCATACTGTATTAATGTAGGCCTATTGTATCGTTGGCTACTAGATGTGTATCGCATCGGCCTCAGTTATGAGATGCACATCCCTAGTCCTCAGTAATGACCTGCAGACATGAAAAACTATTTCATCCTGACATTATTTACACAGAATCTAATTATTCACAAACTGCATAAATTCAGACAAGCACTGTGTTAAATTAAAGTAAAGGTGGGATCTGACGATTTACAGACTCTGTGTTTTATCTTCTAATGTCTTTTAAACTACTTTCAAAATATCTGATACTGCTGTTGTACTTCACTTTAAACCAGTCAGGATCGATTTTGACTATCAAAGATGATTGAGAAATCGTGATACTCACCGTGTTTTTCTCTCTTAATGTACTT
>NC_081176.1:32403833-32463880 GCF_012432095.1 Onychostoma macrolepis | reverse complement strand
GACTAAAATATGACGAGTAAATTTACACTACAATATATTAGCTAATTAATAAACTGACAATATTATTTATAAGAAGTATAATAACTTGTAAAACAACAACCAGGAACAACCAGTTCACGGCTCTCTTGTAAGCAGCATATATTGCTGAGAGAATGGCAGTATAATCCAAATGTGTTTATAGAGATTGTGTTTATAGAAAATGGTGAATTGTTTCATGAATTCTGTTAGTATTCGAGAAAAACTGTAAGACAGCTTATTAGAAAACAAAAACATTTGGAAAAATTTTGGGACAAGATTCACAGATTTCAATGTACACTGATTATATAAAACTATACGGTCAGTACATCAGAGTTAAATTAAAGTGTTCTATGCATTTATTTCTGTTCAAAAGTATGGAAATTGATTTTCATAAATAAGCTTCAAATAGTCCTATTCTGTATCCTGTGGCTCTCTCTAGTGGACAACATTAATATCACAGCTTTTAGCCTCAGGTTATGTTATCACACAGGCTTTGATAATAAAATAAACTGCATAAATAACTACCTATGAGTGTTTTTTCACTGTTTATAATTCACTTACCAAGAAATATCACCTAAAAATCAAAAGCAAATCATGAAGCCCTATTCAGCGACTAACATGCAGCTTTTCTCCAAATATATTCTGTTCATTTTCATCAAATGTTATCATCTATTATCTATGTTCATGTGTTGATATCTACTGAAGTCTTATGATCACAGTCGTAGGGAGACAGATTAATAAAATAGACAGATAAATACATTTACTTTAAGTAAAATAACATATTATAATACATTAAAACTGTTCTTATGAATATTCATGAGATGATACAGCATATTATAAAGTTATTTATAATGCATTACGCATTCATTATAATACCTTAAGAATACCTTTATAATGTATTATAAAGACGGGCTTCATAGAAAGTGTTACCAAAAATCCTTTCTTTGCTACGTCAAAATCTAACGAGTCAAATCTTTTCACACACACACACACACACACACGCACACACACACACACACACACACACGCACTCTCTCACACACACACACACACACACACACACACACACACACACACGCACTCTCTCACACACACACACTCTCTCACACACACACACACACACACACTCTCACACACACACACACACACACACACTCTCTCACACACACACACACACACACACACGTTTGTTTTTGTGAATTGTGTGGACATCAGGCGTAATGGTTTTTATACTGTACAAACTGTATTTTCTATCGTCCTACACCTAAACCTACCCCTTACAGGAAACTGTGCATTTTTACTTTCTCAAAAAAACTAATTCTGTATGATTTATAAGCGTTTTGAAAAATGGGGAAATGTCCTCATAAACAATGTTTCCTCTCATTTCTTTTCTTGCTGAGCAAAACTTCTCTCTATTGGGCGGATATTTCGGGCACCTGAGCAAAAGCATTCTTCATACCTTGTACAGCGCACACACAAAAAAGTGTGTAACTTATGTTCACTGTAGATCAACGTATTATATATATATATATATATATATATATATATATATATATATGTATGTATTATATAATATTGCATATAAAAGCAACACTGATAATAAATCAGCTTATTAGAGTGATTTCTGAAGGATCATGTGACACTGAAGAATGGAGTAATGATGCTGAAAATTCAGCTTTGATCACAGCAATAAATTATATTATAAAATATAGGTATTAAAATAGGAAACCAATATTAGATATTGCAATAATATTTCACAATAATGTATTTTTTAAATAAACACAACCTTGATGAGCAAGAGACTCCATTAAAAACAAACTAAAATAGCCTTAACATTGTTTACATGTCCTTTTCACCCAAGCAGCTTCTTATCAAATGCAAGTGAACTTTTGAAACATTTAAATTAGCATAATTTTATATTTTAATTATTTTACAGCATTATTAAATATAGCATTATTTATTATGCCAAAAATCATTTTAATGTTTTAAAAGTTTACTTGCATTTGATAATATTATGACATGCATCCCACAAGCTGTTAAATGTAACATTCATACACATTATAATATATTATTGATATTATTTGACTGTCTTTCATTTTATAAATAAAAATGCAATTACAACTAGATAAAAAAGTTTGTCAAGAGAAACTTTAGGTTGGCTTGAGAAAGCCTAGCCTGAAAGTTTAAAGCAGTTGTAAAAGCCTGAAGTTTGAACATTTAGATAGATGTTGATAACATGTTTCTAGCATGACTGACATGTTTTTAGCACAATTAACCTGTTACTAGCATGTTGCCAGCATGATTAGCAAGTGACTAGCATGTCGTTAGCATGTTTCTAGCATGATTAGCATGTCGCTAGGATAGATAGATTAGAAATATTAGATGAGTTTGAATGAATTAGAAATAATACATAGAAGGGAAGCTTGATTGAGTGTAATGGGCTTCAGTTTGTTTACATTTGAATTTTGACAGTTGGAGTTTGAATAGTCTTGGCTCATCTGAACATTCCGTCAATGTAAGTCTATGGGATTTTTATGATTTTTAATCTTCATTTTTATGAAAACTGTAAGTCCGATCAGTCTGAAGAGATACAGCAGCTCGAGTCAGACCGGTCTGAAGAGCTGGGCTGAGTTTGGTGGTTCTAGCTTGAAAGCTCTAGGAGGAGATGAGCACTAAGTTTACCAGCCGGAGCGCAGCGGCCGAACAACAAACCATAAAGAACATTCCTGCTTGGTCTTGTATCTGTGTTTTCATTTTTACACGTGTTCATTATTTATCTGTATTGTTTGTTATCATGTTTAGGAACCATGACATTAGTGAAGGGAGCAGATCGTAGTTGTGATCCGTGACTAGGCCCACGGTTCAGCATGTGTTCAGAGGATTAATTGCTAAATTTAATAGATAATAGAGTATTAAAACCTAAACAGAAAACATATTGTAATAAAAGCGGTAGGGGTGAATTTATTATTCCATGTGATGGAGGCCGAGTGGAGAAGCCTGGTCAGCAGTGAATGTGATCTAAACTTGTGTTTGCTTCTCCAGCGTCTGCATCAGGCCTCATGGCGTCTCTGAGAGAGGAATACTGCAGGACACCACAGGCTCCACGAGAACACAGCACTGTCTGTCTTCACTACACCTGCTGCTCTCTCCAGATCCCTCCAGAGGACCAACAACATCAGGCTGCTGGCGTGTGTCTAGCACAGCACTCACCATTTAACACACTAACAACACATTAGTGTGATACCCAGACTGAAGACTGTTCAATGTTTTTAAATGTGTCAGATGGTATATTTTTCTTTTGGTAGTATATGTTTGGTACATCTACATACAGTATATATATTAAAAGTTGAAATGTTGTGTTTTGAGTTAGGTATTAACAGTGCTATGACATAATATTTATGATTTAGTGCTGTATAAATAAAACTGAATTGAATTAACCATAAATGCAGATGATGCACCTGCACAGAACACCACAGACCCAGCGGACAACTTGTCTGTATGCCGTCAATATTGATTATTATACCAACGGCATCAAAAAGTGTTACTTACTGGTAGTCGTGACCTAAATATAGGCAACTTGTAATTGAGAAACAAAATTATTCCGATTGTTTAAATATTCAAATCTTTAATTTACTATGTATTTATACATACAAATATGTAGCTGAGATTAATAATTGATCTCTAAACACACATGTGTCTTCTGGCCTGGAGAGGTCTGTGCTGCTGTCTGAAGTGCATACAGGCATCTGTAGCTCATGGGTTCAGACAGCGAGCCTCAAAGCCTGGGAGCAGAGTCAGACACTGCACATCAAGTGTGGGGGTCACATTCTCCTCTAAGACCCGGTTTTGGCAGTTTTCAGATGCGGAAGTTAAATTCTCTCTCAAAAACAACTCCAGAAGCCTTAATAGCGTATTTTAAAGAAAATCTAGTTCCTACATTATTTTTCTATACATCGACTCACTGGGGTCTCTAACCTGCAACATGCCCTTTAACCCCCTCAATCTGTATTATATTTTAGGGTTTCAAAAAATTCCCTCATGTCCAAATTCAGCATGAAGGAGGTGGTCTGCTGCAGAAAGAGGCTTTTGAAAAGACTGCACTGTTCTCGATCATTAGAGGTATGTTTATAAAACACAACATTCACCAGAGAGCTTCTCTCTTTTTTTAATACACTGAATGGTGATACACAATATATATCTCCTTTTTGTTTTTAGTAGACATCCAAGCAAAGGAGAATGACTCCGTGTCACAATTAGAGTAATTAAAGTAAAACATGGTCAAAAAAGCTTTTCTTATGCTAATGTTTTCTCTTATTTGGCAGATGCTGTGATAACTGTGTTTAAAAACTCTCTCTGCCGCTGTTTAAAAACTAGCCCTCGTTGCACTTTTGAAGTGCTGTTGTTTCAGCCGAACTACTCAGTGGTGTTTGCCTTGATCTATCGCCCGCCAAACAAAGATGTTCTCAACGAGTTTGCTGAGTTTCTGGGGGATATTGTTACTAGCCATGACAAAATCATAATCCTGGGAGATGTTAATATCCATGTATGCTGTGACTCTAAACCACTCTCAAAAGAGTTTCGAAGTCTCATTGACTCATTTGATTTTGATCAGTGGGTGTCTGGCCCCACTCATATTCAGGGTCATACTCTGGATTTAATTTTATCACGTGGTTTGCCTGTATTGGACATTAACATCTTAGACTCAGGCATGTCAGATCATTTGCCAATCTTACTTTCTGTACCTTCTACTGGAACTACACATAAGCATCAACCTCGTGCATGGCTGACTCGTGTCTTTTCCGGTTGCTCTAGCAAGGATTTTACAGTTTTATATTCTGAATTACGTACAACCAGGACATGGACTCATGTTTAAGCAATCTAGATGCTGTTGAACATTTAAACTGTTTTAATTCTACCTGTTCTAATATTTTAGATGTTGTTGCTCCCTTAAGAAGAAAAAGCATAAGCACGCCTCTAAGCCCTGGTTAGATGACACACTGCTCACTCAGACAGACCTGTAGAAGGCTGAACGTAAGTGGAACAAAGATAGATTACAAGTTTCTTATGAAATGTCTTTTTTAATTGTAAAGCACTTTGGTCAACACCAGTGGTTTTTTAAATGTGCTATACAAATAAACTTGTATTGTATTGTATAACCAGCTTCCCGGCAGCAACAGAGCTGAACTTGAGGAACGCAGCTGGGAATCATTTTAAACAAGAAATAAAACCAATAATTAATAACTTCCTTTAAGTTCACTGTTGGTTGTTTTATTTGTTAAAATAAGTAAACCAACAAAAGGGTTAATCTTTTTTTATGTTGTCATTTATCCAGAATGTTTTAATGTTAAGTGTGATAACATGCTCTTTTTCTTTTAAATATCATAAATTATTTAAAATATTTTATTTTTAGTTGTTAAAAATGTTTATTTTTCTTAATAAAATTTTTGCGTGTGCGAGGCACATTATTTCTTCTGCGCGGCCACACACACACACACACACACACTCAAAGAAACATTTGTTTTATTCTAATCCTGTATTTGTATTTATATCAGAGAGTCACAGCCCTGTTCCTGGAGACACCTCATCTTTGCACAGTTTGGATGAATCTCTCTTATCAAACACACTTGATTCAACACTTCAGGTCATTAGTAGAGCGCTCTGTGATGTTAGCTGAGTGTCAAATAAAGACCTCAAAATATACAGAAACAGTGTAGAGAAACACAGGCCTACTGTACACAATAAAGTCAATAAAACAAAGACAGTGTAAAATACTCACTCAGCCTTTCTAGATGCTTTGATCACTGGCAGCAGCCTCAGGAGACACTCTTCTGATGGATCATATTTACTCAGTTTAAACTCATCCAGCTCTTCTTCTGAGTTCAGCAGCACAAACACCAGAGCCGACCACTGAGCAGCAGACAGAGAGACTCCAGAGAGACGAAGGTTATCTCTTCCTCTCAGGTATGTTTGTACCTGCTGCTCCAGTGAACGATCATTCAGTTCATTCAGACAGTGGAACAGATTGATGGATTTCTCTGGAGAGGGATTCTCTCTGATCTTCTGTTTGATGTATTCAGCTGTTTCCTGATTGATCTGAGAGCTGCTTACTGTCTTTCTCAGGAGGCCTTGTAAGAGAGTCTGATTAGACTCTAGTGAGAGACCTAGAAGGAACCGGAGGAAAAGGTCCCAGTGTCCGTTCTCACTCTGTAAGGCCTTGTCCACTTCTCTCTTCAGTAAACTGGTCATTGGTGACCTGAACTCATTCTTCAGTCCTGTGTTTTGTTCAGAAAAGGACAGCAGCTTGAATAAAGCAGCAAGAAACTCCTGAATACTCAGATGAACAAAGCTGTACACCTTCCCCAGCTGCAGTCCAGACTCCTCTCTGAAGATCTGGGTACAAACTCCTGAGTACACGGACACTTCTCTGACATCAATGCCGCTCTCTTTCAGGTCCTCCTCATAGAAGATCAGGTTCCCTTTTTCCAGCTGTTCAAAAGCCAGTTTTCCTAGAGACAGAATAGTCTTTCTAGCCTGATCAGAGTCGATGTCATATTTCCCATCATACTTCTGTGTCTTCAGTTTGGTCTGAAAGATCAGGAAGTGTGTGAACATCTGTGTGAGAGTCTTGGGGATCTCTGCACGCTCTGCTTTACCCATCATCCTCTCCAGAACAGCGGCTGAAATCCAGCAGAAGACTGGGATGTGACACATGATGAACAGACTTCTTGATGATCGGATGTGTGTGACGATCCTATCAGCCAGACTCGGATCATTTATTCTCTTCCTGAAATATTCCTCCTTCTGAGGGTCGTTGAATCCTCGTACCTCTGTGAGCTGGTGGACACACTCAGGAGGGATCTGATTGGCTGCTGCTGGTCGAGAGGTGATCCAGAGGAGAGCAGAAGGAAGTAGGTTCCCCTTGATGAGGTTGGTCAGCAGCACATCCACTGAGGCTGATTCTGTTACATCAGACAAGCTACGATTGTTTTGGAAATCTAGACGTAGTCGACACTCATCCAGACCATCAAATATGAACATGACTTTGTACTCATCATAATCTGCTGATTTAAATTCTTTGGTTTCTGTGTGAAGGTGGTTCAGAAGATCCACAAGACTGAGATTTTTCTGTATCAGGTTCAGCTCCCTGAAAGGAAGTGGAAATATGAAATGAACGTCCTGATTGGCTTTTCCTTCGGCCCAGTCCAGGATGAACTTCTGCACAGAGACTGTTTTTCCAATTCCAGCGACTCCTTTAGTCAGCACAGTTCTGATGGGTTTGTCTTGTCCAGGTGAGGGTTTAAATATGTCGTTGCAGTTGATTGGTGTCTCCTGTGTCTCTGGTCTCCTGGACACTGTCTCAATCTGTCTCACCTCATGTTCATTATTGACCTCTCCACTGCCTCCCTCTGTGATGTAGAGCTCTGTGTAGATCTCATTCAGACGTGTTGAGTCTCCATGATTGGACATTCCTTCACTGATTCTCTGATATTTATCCTGTAGTCTGGATTTGAGTTTTTGTTGATACACAGGCATCAGTTCTGAGCAAAGGAAATAATTGTTGTTATTGGCAGAGCAATATTTTAGAAACTGATTTTTAGGTTTGATATGTTGGATATTAGATTGTGTCGTGAGATTCAGGAGCATTAGTGACTGAAGACAGAAGATTCATAATAAAAACACGTTATAATCTGCTGATCAGAGCTCTTACTGGTCTGTAGTGTGTTAGCGAGGTCTGTCTGGTTCATCTTCCTCAGGATCAACAGTGTGATCTTCAGAAGCCCCTCTCTGACTCTGTTATGACCCTCGTCATCATGATGGTCTCTTTCAGAGCATTCTGGGTAATCTGGACTCAGTAGTCTCTTAAAACCTTTTAACTCACTCTTCATCACAGAGATGATTTTGTGCTCAAGCTCCTGAAATCATAGTGAATATTAAAACAATAAACCTCCATTCAGTCACAGAGAAAGTGAACCAAAGGATCAACACACAAGAGTCAAGCCTGAATTTCTTTTTGTAGTTTAGTCAAAGGCATGAATAAACATCACTGAATTATATCACACCTGTTAATAACTTCCACTGTTTGCTCAAACATCAGCGTCTACAGATACTGAGGTTAAAAGAGGGAGTTTGACTGGATTGGCTGTTTGCTAGATTGATGTTCATCTTTGTGCAGCAGTCAGGTTACATATGGATTCAGCTTCTCTACTTTAGTGATCATTAATCTGCTTTATAGTGGCCTACAAATTATCTGACGTGGGTAGGAAATGAAATGGTAAATGTAATTTTATGAAGTACAACATGTTCCTGGATCAACATTCAACCAAACAGATTTGAGGGATAACTTTTCAGGAAATATCTGTTTTAGGTTTTTAGGAATAAATTATGGGTAGGGTTAGGTTTAGGGGTAGGAAGTCTATATTTTTGGACAGTAATGTTGATCCAGGAAATTGTCTTACTTGGCAAAATCACGGCGACTGTGTTGGGACACACACACACACACACACACACACACACACACACAAACACACACACACACACACACACACACACACACACACACACACAAACACACACACAAACAAACAAACAAAACCAACCTTGAAAATGGAGTCTAAGTTCTTCTTTGCTGAATGTGATTCTGGTCCTTCATGTTTTTGACTGTTGTTAAACAAATATTGAATATCTTTGTAAATATGTATTAATGAATTTAATACACATCAGTAAATTAATGAATATCTTCTTATACTGTAAACTAAACAACACCTCAGATCAGCAGATGAGTCTCCCAAGCTGAAATGAATAGGATGATGCATTGACCAGTCACTCTTCATGGACACACAGCTGGGTTCAGGAGATTCATTCTCACACAGACTGAAACACAACAGCAATACAAACTGTTTCTGAAGATCTCACACTGCTCCGACAGAAACACATTTACTGTCTCAACCTCCCTTTAATGTTCATCTCTTTCACTTGAGGAGTCTGTTGTGAGTTGAGAGTTAAAAGATTAAAGTATTATTTTCTATCAGTGAAAGGAATCTGCCCCATGTGCCCTTTTCATTCATGTATTATAGAATAAAATAGAGCGATACACACATATAGATACAGACAGACACAGAAACATCCAGCAGCAACAGAGACACTGCTGACAATAACACACCTCACCTACAGTATATATGACACTCATAATATCTCACCTGGACTCAACAGAAGAGTCTTCCTCTCTGCAGAGATCTGAAGGATGTTTCCTCACAGACACATCGATGTGTTCAGCTAAACCTGATTCATCCCCCTGAATCTGACTATAAATTAAAATGATATTGTAGTATGCATTTATTGTTTCTGAACATTAAAAATGTGAAACATTTCAAGTTTTCTCACCTCTTGACTGTCTTTATCTGTGTGTGATGTTCTTCAGAGAGATTCATTCTGGAGGCCATGGTTTCATCTAAAAGCAGATACAGATGTTGATCCTCAGAGTGAGTTATTAATCATCTCAGCAATAATTTTTTTCTCAAATCCAGCTCTGTCTCAACAGTCAGTCCGCAGCAGGGATGGGAAAATTCACAGATTTATTAGTGGACATGCTATACTTTTATTGTTTAGAAAGCTTGTTCTGTTCTGGCCATCACTGCTGCGGCGTGAATATGACCAAAGACTACGGCTGCTTCTTTACATGCGTTCCTCTGTGATCTTGCGTCCTTGTGTTCTCGCTCTGCGTTATCATCAACCATCGAAGTTCAGTTCCAATTCTCAAGAACGCAAGAACAGAGGACGCATGATGTGTTCTTGATACAGGCCTTTATCACACTTCCGCGTTCGATAAGCGGAAGATTCAAATAGTAGCGCAAAAGAGCTTCCGCTGCAGCCTCTATCAGCAGCTGTGCCCATAACACAGCATTGTTGTGGATTATTCATGTAGAAATCAGCACAGATACGTCTTCTCAAGACACCAATCTCAGTTTACAACAATTAATTGAGTATTATGAAATGAGGGAATGTTGTCACGATATCCTGATGCGTATTTCGTGACTCATACAGGAGCGTGCGAGCCATACTGTATAGGCAATTCTTCACCTTATTACATTACTGAACAGAGAGAAAACTATACAATCAACACATCACATTAATAAGCATTAGAATTAGCCAAAGCTTAAAACATTAATTATGACTAAAGGCTGTATAGAAGGATTAAATTAAAGGTTTAGGGCAAACTTGTATTAAACATGCTCACATTTTTTCACGCGCTGACTTTATGATGCAATCCTCTATAATTGCATCAAATGTAAGTTGTTTAAATAAAGAAATATTTCCAGCCCATAGACGATAATTAAAAATAAGTTTGATCATCTTAATCAAGTTATTCTCCGTGATTGAGTGCAATTAATTGCGATTAATCCATGTAAACACCACATTTACCGGCTTTACGTGGTGAAAGTGAAACTTTAATGATGCATAGTGCTTAAAGACACGTTAAAATCAAATGTTTGCGGCCACATGAAGCTGTTAGAAAGCATATAGATTGAGGATTTCCTAGAAGCAAGGATAAAATAACATTTTGTGTAACCACCCTAACAAAATGAGAGCTGAAATGTGGTACTTTATTCACTAAAATAAGTTTAATCTTACCATATCCAAAAACTCGCTCACTCTGCTGTTATTTAATAGATTAAATGCACTAGAATTTTATTGAACAGTACATGGAGACACGTTTTAAATTAAAATATTCATATTAATCAAGGATTTATTGACTTTTAATGCACCTTATTTCCAAATTAATTTTTTCCCATTTAAATTTTTCTTGACTCCAACAGTTAAAGTTGAAGTTACAAGTCCACATACAGCAGCTGTGTTCCAGGCACAAATCCAACACATCACGGTTCAAAAGATGAAATGGATGCGTTTCAAAACCTCAGTTAAAAAACACTATTTTAAACTTAATCAAGCTAACTACAAATTCATATTACACCATAACTTTACATACATCCGGATTAAACATACTAATCATTGATGTCAATGTGACGTCAATATGACGTCAATTGGACGTTTAAAACTTGATGTTGATTTGATGTATATTGAACGTCAAACATATTGGCCTACATAAATATTAAACCAATTTCAGTGCAGGATAACCTCATATTTTTACCCAATTAACCACCAGAAGAAACTGGCAATAAAGCTGAACTTAAATGATGCTTTACAGCATCTTGATCAAATCTTGACTAATTTTTTACGTCAAATTGACATCAAGGTGCCCGCTGGGTTACTTGCGAATGTCCCCAGATAGCAAAATTTGTCTGGCCCACCTCTGGGCCACAACCTTGCTTAACTTCTGGTCCAGTTCTGGCTGGGTCCCCGGCCCAAAACTGGCACACACACTGAAAACCGACTCAAACTATTTCCTCTGGCCCAGATGCGGCTCACGCCCTGTAAAATGACTCTTATTTATCGACGTGGCCCAGATCTGGCCCGCATACTGTAGAGTGACTTCTATTATTTTATGTGGCCCAGGTCTGGCCCAGACACTTTAAACCAGATCCGAATGGTTTAATTAAAAAAAAATTTAGGAGCTCCTTCTAATCAATAATAAAAAATTCTGATCAAAGATTAGCCTTCTTAATACGAGGTGACATTTGACAAAGTGATTTACAGGGGCATTTTCTTTTTACTTTTGTAAATGCATTTTTCTAATTTTATTAAATGCATGCAGTGTTTCCTCCAGGATTTTTTCCAGCTGTGGTGGCAGGACTATTTCCCCCGGACCACGTCCCCTCCCCACCCAACAATCACCTGCACTCAGAATTGAATTTATTTTAACTAACAAAAGTAGTATGTCTTTGAATAATTTAGTAAATAATAAAATAAGAACAAATAAATGAATGACAATCAATAGCACAAACAAAAATAATACTAAAAATTAAATTAAATCAGTCCGAGTATAGAGTGGTGGAACCATGATGTCACTTTGTAGGCAAAACCCTGAAGCGAGTGTATTTCAGCATCGTCCCAGAGTCAGTGGGGTTTTGAATGGGATTTTGGTTAAATCCCTTAAATAAGGTCCGTGGTTCACACAGGCTCAAGATACTTTCACGTTTTATTCTACGACATAAAACACACAAGTTACACCCCACTCGTGATGTTTTTAAACTGTTACGTTGCTTAAAAAAGACGGTTGCTAACAAGCTGCTAAACGGGACTACAGGCCTGTCGGAGACATTAAACATCATCACGCTGAACAGTTTATCAATTTAAAGTATTTTCCAATTATAGTATAATTTGTAATACAATTCATTGTAGAAGAACCAATGAATAGTTTCCCGCATTTTATATTGTTGTTCGACAATGTTTTTTTTGCAACACAAGTCTTCGGATGGAAGATGCTCCTTTTATCGCTTTCCTACTGATACAGACTCTGGGTTCAGACCATAAGGTAAAGTCATATTATTTTGTGAAGATTATCTTGATGGAGAAAACGTGTAAGTTTCATGAACTATGATTGAACACAGAGCTTATTTTTTGCGATAATCTAAAAGCCTATGGAAAAATCCTATTGACATTTTGTCGAGGAACTCAATAAAACTGTCATTCAAACAGATAGACAGGCGTAATAGTTTAGGTTAATTGTTTATTCAACAACTTCTCCAAACCAATTTGGCAACAAAAATCAGAATCATGCACAGGGCCGGATTTACCTCATATTGTGACATGGGCTAAATAAATGTTTGCTGTCGAATGGAAACCTCCTATTGGTAGTTGATATTGTGGCTTTATTGTAGGCTGTACAGACACATTTATACAAAGGGTAACACTTAACAATAAGGTCCATTAATTAACATTAGTTAACTAGTGTAGTTAACATGAACTAAGAATGAACAATACTTCTTATACAAGTTATACAGTTTTCTGTTGCTATGTGGGTGCTCAGTTTTTTCTGTTATTTGGCCAAATTATCATATTATAAAAGATTCAGCGCTTCGCACGAGCTATTTAGCTGTGACTCGACAACAAATGATAGACTAAGACACTCTTCTCTGCTCCTTAAAAACAAAAAACATTAGCCTTTATAAATATAGTGTTTCTCGAGTAAAGAACCCGCTGTACTTATTCAATCAACAGTTGTTTTATTTACCTTCATACTGCAGACAAGCTGAGATGCTCTAAACTGTGCGCCGCACTTCATTCACGAGAGAGGCGGGAGGAATAATGAGGTTTGACTGACAGTTTGAGGAGCCAATGGCGTTACGAGGTTTAGTGTCTGTGATCCTTACATTTCTGATTTGAGCTTGAGTTTCAGAAATGCTTTGGAAAATGTAACGTTAGCTTTTGTTGACGCTACCGCTACTTGATCAAAAATAGAGCTTCACTGCTGAAAAGCTATTTGATTCAGAAAACAGTGACGCTACCACCACGCTACTGAGAAATAAACTACTAGCGTCACTACTTGTAGCGACACTACTGCCCATCACTGCTAATGTTACACATTAAAATGAAGGACGACATGATACATGGTATGGAATCGGTATAAATACGCAGTTTTAACACTGACGTTTATTGCGTCAATGTCCAACTAAACTAAATTAAATTAGTTTAATTTTCTTCACAAAACTGGCGTCTGTCCATTGACAATAAAGCAGGTCGGAGCCGGATGTGACGACACGCGGACTGTGATAAAGGCCTATTGAGGATGCATCGAGTGCAGACTTGGGGTGCTTCTCAATATGCCTCCTTGTTTCCTCGCTCCTCCGTCCTCCATCCTATGACCTGGAAACCGATCAAGCTCAGCCTTCTTGTAGGACATCTCAATTCTCTAATTGCACCGCGAGGAGGCGAGGAGGCGAGGAGGCGAGGAGGCGAGGAGGCGAGGAGGCGAGGAGGCGAGGAGGCGAGGAGGCGAGGAGGCGAGGAGGCGAGGAGGCGAGGAGGCGAGGAGGCGAGGAGGCGAGGAGCGAGGAGCCTTCCAGAGGAGCTATGAGCGAGGACACACAGGTTTATCCTATGAGGGAGTCTTTTTCATCAAAAAACCTAACGCACGTGTATTTTAATTTATATTTTACCTTTGCAATTTAAATAAACCATACATGTCATATATTTCATCAGGGAATCTTGCTTTATTAATATTTATTTTGAATGTCTTAAAAAACAAACTTTAACAACATAAAAGCAGATCCATTTTGCGCAGCTGATGATTCAGTCATCATGTAGCGGCTTGATTTTGATCTGAGTTTGATCTCTGAGAACATTATTTAGATTTAATTATTTCACATTATAGTAGCTCTAGAAAACAACTGTTTTAACATTTTGAATATTAAGTCGTTATTCAGAAATTATTTGTACAGGATCATGTAGACTCACACAGATATCAAGATTCAGCGTATGAACCTCAACAATGGTGACAATCAACGAAACGCTTGTTTTGTGATGTTCAGAGTTGATCTGAATATTTTGTTGACTGTCACCATTCTTGAGGTTCATACGCTGAATCTTGATATCTATTGTTCCTGTGTTTTTCCAATATTAAAATAATATTTCATGCACTCTTGATTGCCTTGACCCATTTCCTAACAATACTTTTAAAGAAATATTATCAACTCCCAGCCATCCTAATTCTTGAGTTAATTGAAATCTTTCTCTTTCATATGCAGAACACTCAAAAAGAATACGCTTCGCTGTTTCTAATTCTCCACATTTCTCACACTTTCCCAAATCATGCTTCCCTATTTTATGAAGACTATAGTTTAATGCTGAATGTCTGATTCTTAATCTTGAAATGATGACATCTTTCTTCCTATTTCCATATCTTTTCCTCTCATTTCCAACACACTCCTGAATCTGGAAAAGATGTCTTCTTTTAGACCCACTATTCCATAACTTTTGCCATTTCTTACTTACTACAATTGATATCACTCTCTTGATTTCAGCTTTAATTAAAGCTAAATTAATTTCTGTTTGTGGATGATTTAATGCTTTCTTTGCTAGCAAGTCTACTTCCTCATTTCCATCCACACCCACATCTGCAGGCACCCAGAGGAATGAACTGCCTTATTCTAAACAAACATTGTAAAACTTCAAATACTAAGTCTTGCCGAGCTTCAGATTTACCACTTAGTAGGCTAGTGAGCGCAGCCATTGAGTCAGTACAGTTCTTGCTGGTTGAACTTCTTCGATCCACTGTAGAGCTCGTATGATAGCTAATAATTCAGTAGTAAAAACATGATCCGATAATCTTTTTACACAAATGTGCAAAGCTTGATTTTGTATTACCTCTATCTTTTTAAGAAAGGTTTTGTTCGCAGAACTGTAAACCACACTACCATAATCAATGTTTGACCTAATCACAGCACAATAAATTATTTTCAGTGACTGACAGCTTGCCTCCCACTCAGCTCCTGACAAGCACCTTAAGACATTTATTCCTTAATGTGTGTTTCTTATAGCAGTTAAAATGTTTTTAATTTAGTGATTTTAACTTTTAATTTAGTGATTTTAATTATTTAAAGAGCAAAGTTAGATTGTAATGTTCAAAAGTTCTGCTAACTACAAAATGTACAGCTGTCATTAAACCAGAGAGAAAAGCTGCATGGTTATGTTATGTGAGAGATTCAGTGGTAATATCACTGCATTCCTGTTGTTTAGTGTCAGAGGAACTCAGACAGTTAGTCTGTCCCTGGTCCAGGTTAGTTTCCCCGTTGCCACAGTGACTGAGGTTGATGTACTGTATGTTAAATTTACTTTATGAAACCATATCATTTGACAGTGAGTCAGACTAACTGAAATAAGCCTGGCCTATTTGGTAAATTTGTTTTACGAAACAGGCATCGATGCGTGAGAAATCAGAAGACAAATTAATTTATGATTTGCTGTCTGTCTGAAACAAAGAAATAAATGCAATCCCCCCCCCCCCCCCATTGCATCGTATTACATCGAATCGCATTGTGTTGAATCGAATCGAAGCTTCTTCATACTGTATGTATCTTTAATGTAGGCCTATTGTATCATTGGCTACTTGGGTAAAGTTGGTTTTATATTCGCACATTCGGACTATTGCATTCAATACTTTGTTACCCGCACTACATTGGACTTTCAGCGGACATTCACAAGTAAGTATGACATTAAAACAATACTTGGCCATTTTGATCGATTGTGAAAAAAATGTAGTAGGTTGACAGTGATGTCGCTGATTAGAATTTGCAAAAAAATAACTTTATTGCACATATAATTAGAAAGTTATTGAACGTGGAAATGTGTGAATGTTGTGAATGTGTGAATATAAAACAACTTTACCCAAGTTCGTTGGCTATGAATCGAGATGTGTATCGCATCGGCCTCAGTTATGAGATGCACATCCCTAGTCCTCAGTAATGACCTGCAGACATGAAAAACAATTTCATCCTGACATTATTTACACAGAATCAAATTATTCACAGACTGCATAATAAATTCAGACAAGCACTGTGTTAAATTAAAGTAAAGGTGGGATCTGACGATTTACAGACTCTGTGTTTTATCTCCTAATGTCTTTTAAACTACTTTCAAAATATCTGATACTGCTGTTGTACTTCACTTTAAACCAGTCAGGATTGATTCTGACTATTAAAGATGATTGTAAAATCGTGATACTCACCGTGTTTTTCTCTCTCAATGCACTTCACTTCCTCATATGACAAAACAGATCCTGCTGTAATAGTTTCACTCTCTCTGTCAACCTCCTCATCACTTCCTGCCCCTACAGGATATGAGTGGAATATATTAACAGTGTCAAGAATGCAGTTATGTTCTTTAGTAATGTGAGGAGCAATAATAATCTGGTTATAAGTTAAAACCATAACTTTTTCAAAGAGTTATATAAATCAAATCTATCAAAAAACAGGATATAAGTGTAGTAAAAAGGCTGCTGGTTACTCTTTACAGATTCCCATCTGCTACTAACACTGTTTACAATATAACACAGACTTTACAGTGAACTACAACAAAATCCAAAGTAATGACCAGAAACAAGTTTATTTTAATACAGTGCAATTGTTAATACAGTCTCAATAGTCTCTCAGTGCAGCACCTACTTATAACTACAGTAAACAGTCCTTGCCAAAGTATCTGGAGCACATCCTCATGTTGTCTGTGATGTAATGAGAAAATCAGTCAGCTGACACGATTTTGAGCAGCAGTTCTGGTACATGTGGCTACAAAAATCAGCAAAATCATATGTGAGCACATGTATCTATTAGTCGTACCTAGACCAGAAACCTCTTCTTTATTTTAATGAGTTTAGGAGTAACTGATTAACTGGATTGTGGACTAAACTAAATCATCTTATCTTCCTCTGTTGCTGTCAGATATTGTAAGAAAAAAATGACTTTCATGACTCGTAACTTATGCAAAATTCACATTTTCCTGAATCATGTTTCTCTATTCTGTGCAGTGTGATTAGAGCTGTATGTCAGAACGTAAGTGTTTTTATTTATTTATTCCTGTTGCTCTAATAGTTAAATCTCATTTCATTAAGTTTTCATTAAGGTCTTATTCTATAACATACTTTGGTTAAACTTTCTCAACTGTAGTGTACAACCCGAATTCCGGAAATGTTGGGATGTTTTTTTAAATTTGAATAAAATGAAAACTAAAAGACTTTCAAATCACATGAGCCAATATTTTATTCACAATAGAACATAGAGAACAGAACAAATTTTTAAACTGAGACATTTTACAATTTTATGCACAAAATGAGCTCATTTCAAATTCGATGCCTGCTACAGGTCTCAAAAAAGGTCTCAACAGTCAGTCCTCAGTAATGACCTGCGCACATGAAAAGTTTCATCCTGACATTATTTACACAGAATCAAATTATTCACAAACTGTATAATAAACTCAGACAAACACTGTGTTAAACTGAAAGTAAAGCTGGAATCTGATGATTTACAGACTCTGTGTTTTATCTCCTAATGTCTTTTAAACTACTTTCAAAATATCTGATACTGCTGTTGTACTTCACTTTAAACCAGTCAGGATTGATTTTGACTATCAAAGATGATTGTAAAATCGTGATACTCACCGTGTTTTTCTCTCTTAATGTAGTTTAGAGTTTGTGTCTCTTAATATTGAATTGTATTCTTTATTATTTAAGGTTATAACCCCTGAATGTATTTTCCTCACAGGTGTACTCTGAGTGTTGTTTAACTGAATATATAAAGGCAGCTCTCTGTTTCATATCAAACTAATGTCTCTCTGTCAGCTTCTTCATCACTTGCTCCTCTTCAGGATACGAGAGGAATATGGTGGATAGTATGCACATTGGGACGCAGGGTATGAATGCGATCCTGACATGTTGACGTTATCATGTGACCTATGACGTTATAACAGGCGCAACAACTTAAAAGATACGAGCAACAGGTTTAATTCAGGTTTCAATCTGTAAATATTTTGATGTTTCTTGTTGAATTTAAGTCTCGTTTCATTCCTCAGGCTTATAAATAACAAAAACAACAACAACAAATTATGATCATATGAATATTTAACATTTAACCTTGTCATTGTGTTTTTTTTTCTGTTTATGTATCCTCATACTTTGTGTTTTCCTTTTTTTATTTTTGTCATTATGATTGTTTATTTTTAAAGGTACAACCATCTTTCTGTGATCTTGTATGCAATTATAAGTTGTGCAATAAAGAAAAAAAGAAAAATAAATAAATAAAAGGGACAGGTGCATTAACACCTCATAGCATCAGTAACCTGACAACCCTATAGCACTGTTTTCCTCAGCCTTTGCAGTGTTTGCAATGTCTGCATAACGGAGATGACTGTTGATTTTATACTGGAAAAATATACTTAAATATGATTACCCCAGAATGCATCACTAGCTATTACCAACACTACAATAATGATAAATGCTGACCAATAATTAATTATATTAATATTGCATATTATATATATATATATATATATATACACTGAAAATTATGTTTTAGTAAAACAAGCTAAATGTAATTTTTGTCATATGCCATATGTATGCTTGAATATACACTAGACAAATGCAGCCAGAGTACATCTCAATTTTCATTCAAGCAATGAAGTAATGCATACGTTAATGAAACATAATAATATTTTATTTACTGACAACAACAGGAAACATTAATAAATGAGTAAAAGAATGAATAAAAGTAACAATCACAAACAAGTTAAGTCACCTTTATTTATATAGTGCTTTTAACAAAACACTCAGTTTTCAGTTAAAGGCATTTCATATCACATACAGTACATATAGAAGTCAACAACACATAAAACAAAGCTTTATTCAAACTTATTGTTCTAACAATCATGTATTTACAGGCGGTGAACCCACATCCTGCAGTCATCTCAACACAGCTGTCAGTTCTGCAGCTTTATTCTGATGAAGCAGCTGACCACCGCGTCCACCTTCACCTGTCCCTGCTGTCCATCACATCCCTCATCGCTGCTGTGAGACTGAATCTGATCATGGACGGGAAAGAGACATTGAGGCTGTCCTTGTCTGAGTGCATGGAGAGGATGAGGAAGACCATGATGACGCCCCCTGAGCCACACAATCTTGAAGCAGGAGAACATGTGCGGGACAATCTGACTATCGCTGTGTGTGCTCCTAACATCTGTGTGCTGCTCTCCATGAGCACCACTACCTGTAAAACATTTACACAGAGTAAAACTTGAACCTTTGAAGCTTCTGAAATCAGGCTCCATTGACTGATGTTGTATGAACAGAAACCAGCAGGACAAACTTAACTACAATCACATCCTCGTGTCTTTTGGTCTTTGCTCTGAGCTCACTGAGGATGTTTGCTGTGATAGACGGTGTTGACGGTTTTACCAGTTGTGAAGTCCTACAGCTTAGTAAATCTGTGATCAAATATTCAATATCGCTAACGTTACTCATCATAAGTACTTGGTACATTATCAACGCAGCGGGAGACGTTCAAACTAATATCACGTAATGGACTCACGGTCACTTCCGTGTTTTTCCTCCGGGGGCTTACTTACATCCGGTGCTGCGCCGGAAGCCATTGCTCCTCACGTACAGCTTTCAAAATAACAAGAGGAGAAGTTGATTTTTCAGCTTACAAGAACTTCCCTGGATTACTGTAAATTAATTTCATCGCACGGAGGAGGGAATTAAACATTTCAAGTTACATCGACAACTTTAGGGTGAGTATTGTGCTATCGTCTTCTAGCAAATCTAGCTAATAAGGCTGGATAATGCTGCACAACCTTTGCACCGACTTGATCAGCGCTTAAATAGCGGGTTCAGTTAGAGTTTACCTTTAAACTCCGTCCACCTCAGGTTTGTATAACTCCTAAGAGATAGCAGTAATAACAGCAGAGGTCCCGGTGTTGTGCCGAAATTGGTGAGTAGCATCTGCCTGCAAAACCGGAGGCTGCATTTTCAGGACCGCAGTCCTAGGACCGCATTTCTAGGACCCTAGGTTTTTAGTGACAGCGCCACCGACCGAATTAGAGGACCAGCGAAGATGGATGACAGTCAGGGTGTGAGTATCAAATGTGAATAAATTTTTATTTGTTTAACATTAAAAACAATTGTGATGCATTTCATTGGAAAGTTAACGTAGCCGAAGATATCGTGATTTGCTAAACAGTCTTGAATTCATAGCCATCATATATTAGCATCTAATGCTGTAAAATGAATTGTTAGCATGATAAGCCTGTAATGAATTATTGGCAGCACAATAAACTGTAGCACGTTCGTTGTGAAAGCTTGTTAATTACTCATTGTTTTTCCATTTTAATTAAGTTAAAATAATCGTAATGTTTTAACTGTCACGTGCTCACAGTCAGCCTGTTTAACGTTACCCCACAATACATGTTATGAGTACGTCTCTTCATTTTGACATGGTTTTATAATGTTGGTTGAGAAATATGACATTTTAATAGTCAGACATAAGAGAGGCCATCATAATAATTGACTGTTAAAATACCACGTGTTAGATTGTGTCATTTACTGTGTATTGTACTCTATATGAAGTGCTTTCAAGGACACAGCTCAGGGCAGGCAATAGTATGACAAAAGATAAATAAATAAATTGGTCAAGTATTGGAATTGTTTTTACACAATGCCCAATGTATCCTTTTTAAGCGTTAACAGTATTTCTGTTAACATAGCAGTGATTATGTTCTGCATTAACTATTTCAGTGAAGTGGAAGAATTGAACAGGGTGCTAGAGAAACAACTGAGAAAAGAGGGGAGAGCATCCAGGTGGTGGTAGTGCTGCATCACAACGTGTGTTTTAAATATTTAAAGTCATGTCAATAATATGTTATTTCTATTCAGATTTCTTGCATCTCTCTCTATTATTTTTTTTTTCTCAGTTCAGATGGGCTTTATTGACATGAATGTTTCAAGAACCTTTGTTCCCACAACATCAAAATAAAAATTTTCCAAATCTTTGAACAGTATGCAATAATAGTATTATGAACATTAATTGGTATGAAGAAATATGAAATTTAAAATTAGAGAGTAGAACATGTTCAACTAAATGTTCCTCATTTCATTCACTTCTCTCTCTTTCTCTCTCTTAGGAGTCCGTGAAGACGTCGTCCATGAAGTTCTTTCTATGTGGTTCACGTCATGAACAAATTTGTTTTTGTGTGTGTTCAAGTTCAACTGTTAATATATTGTTTTATAAAATATACACAATCTTAAATCTACCCCCAGAGTCATCCTTGTGTCTTCCCTCTGTACTTGAAAATGTGGTTGATCTAGTGACTGAAAAGATTATACCATGATTCCTTGTTTATTTTACTTGAGTTATTATATTATGCTACTTAGACCCAATAATTACTCAACATTCATAGGAACCTGGTTTAATTGTAATAAAGAAAGTAGTATTTGGGTGTAATAAAACTTTAAAAACCTCTAAAATTCTAATGTAGTTAAAACTGGGTGGAAATACTGCCTTGGTTGCACTTTTTTCGGTCCTCCAAAACTAGGGTCCTGGAAATGCGTTCCTGGGACTGCGGTTCTCCGGCTCGGTAGGTGGCGCTGTCACAAAAAAACTAGGGTCCTAGAAGTGCGGTCCTACAACTGCGGTCCTGAAAGTGCGGCCTCCGGTATTGCAGACAGATAATATTGGATGGAGATGCAAAGTTAGTGCTAATGTTTAACTTTAAGGTGGTTAACCATGATGTGTATTAACGTTTTTTTTTTTTTTTTTTTTTAAATTGTGTACAATCATTCAAGCAGTATACATTTTTGTTTTTTTCTGTGTATGATGAGTCAGCGAGTGATTTGTGGCGCCAACTAATTTGAGGCGGGGGAGGGAATGCTAAGTACAAAAGTTAAAATGCCCTCTGGCTGAACTATCTTTTAAATTTTATCATAAAGAAAATACTCGTTATTCTGTAGACTGCGTTTATTGCAAATTCTCTTTCAAGGCAAGTTATTTCACTCGAAGGCCTTAATTGCAAAGAATGTGGAAATCCTGTCAGGGAGTGACTGGTGGCGCCAGTTTATTTGAGGTGGGGGAGGGTATGTTACACATCATTTAAATCTTATAAAATGCTCGCCAACACTCAATTTTTAGTATTTTAAATCCGTACCAAAATCCTACATGCTTTGTATTAAAGATGTGGTGTCTTATGCTGAAATGGCGTTCAGCTTCAGGTCAGCTCAGGCGAATGGAGTCTCTAGCTGCATAAAGCGATGATTGGCCTTTTTATTTAGAAGACGGACATATTCTGCCATTTTGCATGTTGCGCTTTTCTTCCATTCATTGTGTTAGTGCACTGTCCTGATTTACAGTCATTTTTACTGTTGAAAGACCTGATAACTGGCTTGTTTTTAATGTCTTTTATTTTATTACCTCCACTCAATGAAAAGTTACATTTGTAAACGTTAATGCACATCGAACTAACTAACAATAAATGACCTTTTTTTTTTTTTTTAGTTCATATTAGTTGATCCGTTATTCTAATACTGTTCACTAATGAAAACATTCTTAAGTGTTACTAAAAAGGTTTTTATCAGTTTAGTTTTAAAATTAAGAAGGAAATATGCTGAATTCTAGGGAGCCTTGACTACCTCTGAGAAAATGTTATTGCTTTAAAACTAATGCATTGTTTTTAATATTTTACAGATATCGGATATTCATCTATTCACACGCAATTTGATTGGCAAAGGCTCTATATTAGTGGTGAGTATTTTTCAATATATTGCAGTTATATTTGATTATTATTTTTGTTTCTTAAAATATTCCTCTCTACAAAAAAATATATTATTTTGTTTTGTTCTGTCTCCCTCTCTAGTGAATGTGGCAGTGCAAAGGGTGCTCAGTAGCAGTTTCCAGTAGATTGGCACTACTAAACCATTATCGAGTCCAGCATCCTCATTGTGGACGTACAAGCCAGTATCCATGTACGTATTCAGAATGCCGTGCACATTTAAGACATGGAGTGCTTTAGTAGTACATCACAGCAGAGTGCACTCTACACAAGCTAATCAGAAACTAAAAGAATTATCTGTTTTTAGCTGCCACTTATGTTCATGTAAAAACTTGCCAAATGAAAGGGAGTACTTTGTCCATATTCATTTGCATCTGAAGAAAAATGAAAATGTTAGTTGTATGTTTGCTGGTTGTGGTTTTCACACTTGTATTTATGGAAGCTTTAAAGCTCACGAGTCGGAAACATACACCTCACACTCCAGCTGATCTTAAACCAGGAATAGTGAAAACAACTACAGTAGCATCTCTGTCATTAGATCATTCACGTCTTGATGGTCTGGAGGAGGAGTGTATAGAGGAGGACTCTGGTACATCCCTGGATTGGAATAATGAGGACAAGGCACTCTCAAGTGATATTGAGCAGCAGCTTGCAGCAGCCTTACTGAAGTTAGAGTATTTGGTTCATGTGCCAGGCACAGCTATTGATGGATTCTTACAGGAAGTTTACCACTTTGCTAAGCTCTGCATCAGTCCCTAGTATCTAGAGGTTTTGTAACCGACATCTTAAAGAGCCACATCCTCCAAATTGACGATTCTGTAGTTGAAGAAATCGTTACTGTAATTTGTTCTTCTAACCCTGTTCCCAAAGCTATTGAAAAAGGTGTCCCTCTTGCCACTTCGGATCAACGCAAACAATATTACAAAGAAAAATTTAGTGTTGTGGAACCAGTTACCTACATACTTGATCATAAAACCAAGCTGTTTGTCCCGCTGTTAAAATCAATACAGCAAATTTTGAATAGAAAAGTCATTCTTGACAAGGTAATTGAAAATCATAGAGGAAAGGAAGACATTAATTTTGACCCATCTTATGAATACAGGTCCCCTAAAGATGGTTGGCATTTTAAGAAGAACTGCTTCTTGAATGATGATGAGTTACGAATCTCACTTTGTCTGTACGTTGATGATTTCGAGACTTGCAATCCCTTAGGCACTTCTAGGAAAAAACACAAACTTTGTGGTGTTTATTGGATATTAGCAAACCTTCCACCAGGCTCTCGCTCAACTTTGTCAATGAACACTATAGAGTGTTATATTTTATTTAGTGCCAGATCCAATGACTTGTTTGCATTATTTAGGCATTAATTTGTTTTATTTCAAGGCAATAGATTTTTGGGTAACACTTTACGAAGCAACAGTTTCTAAATTCAGTCATTTATATAGATCTGGGGGGAAAGATTTAGTATTTAACACAAACTGTGCTGCTCTTGTCACCCTTGGCCAGGATGATGACGTCGATGTTGGGCGAGAGTGTATTATCAAGGGGCTCTGCGTATACCTCAGTGAGGACCCAGGCAGTTTGGTGAAAGAGTATGTGGTGAGTACAATTATAAAGGTTCATTCATTTAGATATTTATTTCATACAAAACATTGCTCATTAACAAACCAACCCACTAATTAGATAATTGATCAGTCCCTCCAGGAATTTACGGGCTTTTTTCCCCTGATTTCTGTGGCCTAGAATGACTGAATTTGCAGCAGCTTTTTCTCAAAATGTGTGGCATTTCTTGTTTTGCAGTAAAAATTCACTCTTTAGATAAAAGGTTGCTAAATAAAAAGTGTGCTAATACTATTGTTTTGAAACACAAAAATTAGTCTTAAAAATATTTTTTACAATATGCTTAAAAGATTATAACGTTTACATTTTAATATTTTTTTGCCCTTTATTTATTTGTTTATCTTTATTTTGGCAGGTTGCTGGAAAGTGTAATATATAACTTTATTGTAATAATATATAATATTGTGTGCAATCTGTCTTGTCCACTGGAGTCTGCTCAGTAGATCACGCATGTGTTAATAGCTCTGAGGTAAAATAAACCTTAAAACAGAGCCTACTCCGGTCGGAGCAGGTTATCTTCAGAGAGCAAGCTGCTGTGGCTACTTACTTACCCTGAAAGTTACCTCTGTTTTTGGAACCCAAAAGTTGAGGTTATCCGCTTACTTACCCTTAAACATACCCAGGTATGCCACGTTACATGCTTTCTGGAATTTCAAGTTCTCAGAAACCGACTCTGAGTGAGGTGTTTCCGTGGGACGGCAGGAAGACACACAAGGTAGTTTCCTGCCTCTTGGAATAAGGACCATTTTTGTTTTTCATCTCACACACTCGCAGAGAGAACCTACATCACACACACAGCGTAAACAATGTAGGTTGGCCACTGTTTTATTTGGTGGTTTGGATGTGTAATACCTTTTTTTTAATTAATTAATTTTTTTTATTTTTAGTCTCGCTTGGTCAAATTTGATTGATTGGTTAAAAGGACCTCCACCCAGAACTGAAAAATACTTGAAGCTACAGTGATTTGATTCGTCTTAACTGCTTTTAAAACTGAAAACAAAATTGTTAAGGGAAGCTTTGGACTACTTCATGCTCGTCATTGCTGTTCACCTTTTCCACTACACCTGTTTGATGGTGTCTCATCTTTTACTTAATAATAGAGGGTGTTGTTTTTCTTAATTCGTTCATTTGAATTTAAGCTTTTTTTTTTACTTCACACAGAAAGCTTTATTTTTTTTTGTAGCCCATACTCTGTAAAATTTATTTTTCTGTTAAAAATAACAGTGATTTGTCTTGCCTTACTGCTTTTTAAACTGAGAAAAAAGAAAAGAAAAAAAAAACATCAAGGGAAGCTTGGAAGGTTTGGACTATTTGTTACTCATTACTATTCATCTTTTTCACTACACCTGTTTGATGGTGAATTGTTGCATTTTTACTGTATCTGATCTGGTCTATTGACAGGAAATGTCACCTTTTCCACTACACCTCATTTTGTACTCTATGACAGTGGATATGTTGTTATTATTCATGAAATTTATGCTATTTTTAACTTCACACAGAGAAGGCTGTATTTCTGTATCCAATACATAATACATAAAATTAATTGTAATGTTAAAAATACAGTAATTTAATTCAAGAAATGTTTTCTTTGTCTTATTACTTTTTAAACTACAGCAGTAATGTTGTTGTTAATGTTGTAGCTAAGACAAGTACAGTAGATGTACAAAATACATTTGAGGAAAGTCAGCCTATGGTATTATAAAACATTTAGAACCAGGTGAGTTTTATTGAAACCACTGCATACATGAATGAAAAACATAAATATGTTTATATAACAAATTATGTAGCTTTAACATATATAAATCATGTTCATTTAGCATATATAAATCATGTTGAGTAAACATAACTTTAATATGTGCAACCGATGTTTTATGTTAATCCAACAAGTTGTTTTTTGTTTCAGTGTACTTGAGCCGGTATGTGTGTCCCGTGTGGAGCAACCGGGGCCAAAGTGCACACCAAGAGATTCTGCTCGTGGAGAAAACCTACTGCTCCGTGTACACCCAATGAACATGGAGAACCGGACGTTTCTGACCCTAGAAAATCTGGCCACGGTGTACATCAGAGAAATGTTTATGAGAGGTTTTAATAATCAAGTTTGACAGTGTTTTGAATGGAAGCGAGGAAAATAGTCTGAGTATTTGACAGCTTTGTGTGTCGTCTGAGGCCAAAGATTAGATTCTGACAAAAGAGAATATGTTTTTGACTAAAAGTTTGCACTAGTTGGTGTGTAGTTTTGAGATTGTGTTTATAGGTGTGAGAAAATGGTGAATTGTTTCATGAATTGTGTTAGCAATCGAGAAAAACTGTGACATAATTTTATCAATTATATATATATATACAGTTGTTGTTATTGTTTTTTCCCCCCTTTTTTTTAGCTAAATAAAAGGAGGACCAAACATGCCTGCACCAGTCTTGTCAAACCAGTCTCTTTTGTGGAGAGGGGTGAGTTTGGGCATCTTGTGTCTAAACGGAGAAGGCCAACATTTACAAAGGCAAACATTTCTGTTGGTCTTATATTTTGCACAATTTTTTTAAACACTTTTTTTCTCTGGTAATGTGTAACATCATCATTGTTCTGTACTGCATGTTTCTATAAATCACAAATAAACCTGTTTTTATTATTTTCCTTTTATTTTTTTATGTACAAAGATCAACAATTCATCTTTATCATCATCTTTGGAGTCTGGGCCAGGAGACATTGATCACGGTGAGTAATGACACCAACACTTCTGAAAATAACTAGTCATGCAAAGTTATTATTGACATTTTGTTATGTTCCATTGTTCTTAGATGAAATCCATCACTGTCTTCTCACACTGTTTGTCCAGCAGCTGAAGACATAGGTGTGTATATGTGTCTTAAAGAGTTCATATATTTAAAGAGAATATAATTACTGTTTTGTAACGGTCAGTGTAACCGACTGCCATGAACACTATAATTACATTTAGTTGTTTCTAATACAGAAACTCTTCATGAAGAAGTAGAGGATCTGTTAGCTGATACTGAAGACATTCAGTGTTCAAACCCGACTTCCTCAAACACGTGGTCAATTCGCACGGCCCAGACTAAAAGAAGAGGGCAGCTTTGAGGCCGGAGATGGTGGAGTGTGTATTAACAGCTGAGTATACGGAGATCAGGCAGCACTGCCGACCGAAGCAATCTGTTATCCGCGGTAAAGACTGCATTAAGCTTTCACGGGTTTGGAACGACATGGGGGTAAGTGATTAATGACAAAATTTTAATTTTGGGGTGGAATATCCCTTAAACACAGAACGTGCTTTTCAGAGGTAAAGATATATTTGACCCAATATGTCCTAATAAATATATTAAACAGTATTTTTTTTTATTTCCATCACAAAAAAAAAAAAAAATTGAATAATATACATTGAAAGAAAGCTTGGAAATAAATATTAAAAGCAAAATTTTACCAAGATTTGTGAAATCCCAGAGGGGTCACAGTTAGATCTGTTTTAAAATAGAGATCTATTTTAAAAGTATTCATATCTTACACATTTAATTTAGTTTATTTATTACAGTATGTTTAATGTCAAACCCTCTCCTTGAGACTCGAGCGCTCTGCTGGTAAACTGTGATCTTATCTCACGACTCCCTCTTGAGGCTGCATCAGGACTGAAACTATACCATGACACTGTCATATACTATATTTAGAATTAAATTTAATGAATTTTCTTGTCATCTTCAGGCTTATATTATAATGTACTGTATTTAGAAAAATACGTTAAACCCACATAAGGGTGATATGTCATGATTTCCATGTCTACTACGTATTAACAATATACAAAAGTTTCATGAAGATACAAAAAAAAAAAATAATAATAATTAAATGAAAATTTTAAGTGGGGGACGTCAATATGGCCATGAATTTCATTACAACTACATAATCACAATATACAAAATCCTAAAATATACGAAGTCTGTCTATCTATCTATCTATACTAAAAAAAATTGCCAGGAATTTACAGGATTAAACAGTATTATTTTACAATATATTACTGTATTCAGAAATGTGACAGCAATACTCGACATACAAAACACAGCAATGGTAAAACTCAAATAAACACAACATTACAATATAAACCAACAACACAAACTGCTAAAAGTTCAACAGCATAAATAAAACCAACAAGAATTAAAAAAAACTAAACTCTACAGCATGATCTATTCATGCTGCATTGCATGCTGGGAGCCTTTACTGTACATATGAACTGTAGAAACACAGTATGATGCTGTTTGTTTACAATAAATTTCTGAGAGTGCAGTTAGATACAAGAGAAGTCCCGCTGTGAAATTACTGTGAAAGTCATGCAGTTATTAACCTGGAATATACTTTAATTTCACACTAAACATTTACAGTGCAGTTAATATGTCCAATCTACTTATTTAAAAAATGTTCCCATGAGACTGGAAAAAAATGTAGGCTGAATGAAAATTAATAACAAAACCCTTCACATATGAAACTGCTGGATCAGTATCAGCATTAATGTCCAGGAGACAGTCTTGTTCAGGACGTGTTGTTTTGATTCACTTGTTTGGAGCTTGTGGAGTTTCCACTGTCAAATACTGTACAATACAGAGAAAGATAAAACACACTGAGATCTGCTTTAATACAAGATAATAAATGAAAGCATTGAATCAATAACTCACTGTAGTTTCTTCAGTTTACAGTGTGGATCCTCCAGTAGAGCAGAGCGCAGCTTCACTCCTGAGTCTCCTGGTTTATTATTTCTCAGATCCAGTTCTGTCAGGTGTGAGGAGTTTGATCTCAGAGCTGAAATCAGAGCAGCACAGCCTTCCTCTCCAATACTGCAGTTAATCAGCCTGCAGAGAGTGAAGAACATGAATGATCTCTGAGATTGTGTTTAAACTTTAGGGTGAGAGTGTGTTTGTGTGTGTTTGTATGAGCACTACTTTTCTCTCTCACACCAGGATCGGCGCTATAGAGACATTAATTTAACTGCACTCTACCCACATGATTCCTGATTGTGATGCTGAACTAGTTTATTGTTTTCACTCTTCAAACTGTTTGTAGTTCTATACAGGTGATAATGTTCAAATAAGAGTAACATTATAGTATAACTATGACATATAAGTCTTGTAAGGGTCATTAATTGGCTCAATGATGAAATCCAGCGGCGTGGATGAAGGTATAATGTGTGAAGGTCTACTACTCGTGCTTTAATCTGACTCCAATTTTCAAGTGATCATTAAATTTAGAATGTGTTTCTAATTAGTTACTAATCACAAATATTGGTTAATTTAAATTGAGATATTTGATTATTCTGGAAATCCTATACTTCCAAGTATTCATTCATCAGGGACTCGATGTCGTATTTGAGTCTCACTCCGACCGGAGGTCATGAATCTCACGATCACAAACTCGTCTGAAAGTCTGAACTTAGTCAGAGGTGCAAGGTTAACCTATACTTTAAGTCGGGCACCAACTGCTTGCTCAGAACAAAAAGTGTAGTTTCGGTCACTCCAGTGCAACTCGCTAATTCAGTGATAGACAGAAATCAAAAGGTCTCTGATGACGTGCTACTGCTCCATTCATCCATGAGCCTTTAGTCTGTTCTGTCCTGGACACAGATTTGAGGAAACATCAGCATCCACATGATCTGCTAGTCATAATCATTTCAGAAGAACTCAGAATAAATCAAATATTACATTTTATTTGTCAGGTAAAAATGTATCATGCTAATTAAATAATTAAACAATGAGAATCCAATTCAGAGATAATAAATACATAACATCAATTGTTCAAAGATGAATCTAAGAGTGAGAGGTGCATTCAGCACATTCAGTATAATCATAGTATTTGATCGTTTACATTTTGATTTACATTTAAAGCAATCTTTCACCTCAAAGTAAAAATAATGGTCATAATGTAATTGAGAAAGAAAGAGAAAAACAGCTAAAATCAATAATTAGTAGTCATGTGTTATAAATATGTCCGTATAAATATATCAATAAAAATATGTCTGATTTGAAAAGTGTGTTTTCTTTTATAAAATGAAATAACGCTTGTTCATAGTGTCTGTGATATATTTATGTTTACAATTTTTTCATTTGAAACACTAGGGACTCCGTAGCTCAGTAGTGCTGAGGAATGATGGGATTGTTCTGGCGGCAGTTTTGCGGATGAAGAAAAGTAAAGCTGTTGCTTAATACAGATCCTCCGTCTCAAGCGTATTCTTTCAGTTAGATACACAACAGAAAAATTGTTGAGGAGGATAAAGTTATGCTCTGATAATGGCGCTCATTGGAAGTATAGGTGAATTTGCTCTGAGAGCAGAATCTTGTTCAGCTTACATTAAACGGCTGGAACAGTTCTTTGTGGCGAACGACGTAAGTCAGGAGAGGCAGGTCACCACACTCTTGAGCGTAATGGGAGCAGCTACCTGTGTCAGAATCAAATCTGATGTTTGCATGTATGTTTGAGATCACATTGAGCATGAAGACGGCTGAGAAAGACGCCGCAGTTAAGAGGACATGACTCGCACTCGGGTGCATAAAGTATCAAATATCAAGAGGGAAGAAGTGCTATAGATGTCACGGCAAAAATCACAGCGCTCAGGTGTCATTTCAAAGATGCTAAATGCCATAACTGCAGGAAAACTGGCCATATCAAGAGAGCTTGCAGAGGAAAGATGGAAGTTGGAAAAATAAAACCTTATGCTGAGAAAAATACTAAATATGTGGAGGCAGAGGATGTTGAATTGCCCATGTTTTCGCTGTGAAGTGATAAAAACAGCAGAAAGTCATTCACAGAGACGTTTAATGTAAATGGCAAGGAAATTATGATGGAAAATGATACCGGCGCAGCTGTGAGTATTATATCTGAGAAACAATCCCAAGCTGCGTTCTCAACAGAGTCACTGGAGATCACTAGAGTCACGCTGAAAACATACACAGGAGAGATTATGCCTGTGTTGGGACAGTTAAATACTCTTCAGACTGATTAAATTGTACAAGACTTGGTGCCACGGAGTACATGTAAATCATGGATTGGAGAAAGACTTGTTAATCTGTCATTTTTGTAATTATTGATCTGTATGTTTAATTTTGGCTTACACTTACATACTTTGTTGTTTAATGGTCTATAAGTGTATATACAAACATACATTTGTCTTGAGCACATTCAGTATAATCATTGTATTTGACAATTCACATTTTGATTCTTAAAGGAATCGTTCACCCAAAAATAAAAATTGTCATAATGTACTTTAGGGGTGTGCCCAAAGCCGAATAACTTATTCGGAAAGGCACAGATAATGGCTTTTAAAACGAATAACGGATAATGAATAATTCTGCCCGAATATTCGGCTGAGGCTGCAGCACAGTCTGGTGTTTGCTAAATAACAGGTGAGCAGGGGATCAGCGCGATATTTTACACAAACTTCTAAAGTTATGCAATAATGATTGTGTGAAGTGAATGAATTTAAACTTTATGAATGAAAAGAGCGCAAATCAAACACCGCTTGCTGTTGACTCTCCGGCATCTCTCAGAAATCAGAGCTTGACAAGAGTAATATCAACTAAAATAATACATCATACACGTTATATTATTTGTGTATATTTAAAAGGCAGTGATTTAAACCTTATAGGCTACGATATGATACACGAATGAATGGACTAAACACAGCGCAATCACCAATCAAACAGCCGTGTTGCACGTCTCTCAAAAACCAAACCAGCTCTCTGTCAAGAGTAGGCTAATAATCAGCTTAGATACAGATACATTTTCTACTAGGCCTACATGTTTGCTTCTTTATCTTTTGATGGTTTGCGTGGCACACACACATTTGTTTAGTAAAGTAAAAAAAAAGACTGCTTAAAGAGTTACGCGTAATGAAAAAGTGCGCCTTGAATTAATTCAGTTGTGTTCAGATGATTACTAAACGTTTGTCATGAAAGCTCTCTACTTGTATGATCAATTTATTTTTTTTTAATTAATTTTATATTTTATAACACTGAATAGAGCAAATAGTCGAAACACAAATATTTTTCCATAGGCTATAGCTACTGTGCTCTTTTTTTTCCATAATTTTCAAGACCTGCAAATTATTTAAGTGAAATACTTGTTTAAACTGCGCAGGAACCGGTGAGCCGAAGTAACAAGTGTGTGAAGTATTGCTCTCAGTGTTGCTCTTGCCTTTTTCCATGCATTTCCTGGAAATTTCCTAAATCAATTTCCATATTTCTAAACTGCATAGGAACCCTTAATGTTTTAATTGGAAGATACCTAAATATTTATTTATCGGATCATGAAAGGTCCCCAAAATGGGACTCGAACTCGCGTTCCCTGAAGCATAACCGCACTGCATCTCGAAGCACTGCCTATACAAGGGTATCGGCTCCAACTGTAAGAAGATATTTAAATAAACGTTATAATCATTAAAAAATATATTTTAGTTAAACATGGCATATTTGTTCAGTGATAACTACGGAAAAAAGAAAGGCTGTAAAACCTTAGACATTTTTTTTTATGTTTTATTAATTCAATGCGTAAAACCATAGACATAATGGTCTTATCAAGTATAACTGTACGAAGTTCCGGTTCATGCTCCGCCTACTTCCGGTTTTATCCGAATACAGATACAGACACGAATAATTTTATGACTGTTACAGATACAAATACTAGCTTCGCTGCACACCACTTATGTACTTCCCTGCATGTCGTTCCTAACCTGTGTGACCTTCTTTCTTCTGTGAAACACAGTAGTCTGGGTATCATTGCTTTCCATTGTGTGGACAAAAAACATTTCTCAAAATATCTTCTCTTATGTTCCACAGAAGAAAGTCACACTGTTTTGAAATGACTTGAAGATAAGTAAAGTGACGACAGAGTTTTCTTTTTTGGGTGAACTTTCCCTTTAACATGAAATGTTTTTGTTTGGCAGTATTTTCACACAGTTCTTGTGTTCAATAATATAATAACACTCACTCTAGTTTCTTCAGTTTACAGTGTGGATCCTCCAGTAGAGCAGAGAGCAGCTTCACTCCTGAGTCTCCTGGTTTATTCCAGCTCAGATTCAGTTCTGTCAGGTGTGAGGGGTTTGATCTCAGAGCTGAACTCAGAGCAGCAAAGCCTTTCTGTTTAATATAACAGCCGGAAAGACTGCAGAGAAAACACAGAAAAACAAAAGATGAGTTAAGTTCATTCACCGTTTATCACAGACCCATGAATGAGGTGTCAAATCGACCGGCTCATTGAGGAGAAGAGTGCTGTATCTTTTCTAACGATGGACTTAAAATGGCAGAATGTTCATGAATTTGAATCTCAACTTTCACTTTCTCGCACACTCACTCACACACACACACACACACACACTCTCTCTCACACATGGCGTGATGGCGTGCGATAAGAAGCACAACACAAGACAAGCGGCCTTGGTATGTGCAGTAAGCTGGAAATTGCTATCATAGCATAGTTAGGTTAATGCTGCATTTTTTTAATGCATAATTTTCTTATTGAGAGCATTTAAAGTAGTGTTTACCCAACTTTTAACATAATGCCCAGTGCGAACGTTTGTCATAGTAACTACTATCTGTCGAAATAACTGACGAACAGCAAAATATGTAACATTTAATTTGTTTATATGTTTTCAACTGTCCCATATTGACGTGACATCTTACTGTAATTAGAAACTAAAGCTTGTCCGGGACAATTTTTTTTTGTGAAATACATCTTTACATGCCCGATAAAAAAAAATAAAAAAAAAAAATAAAAACTAACTTAGGGAAGCATGACTGATTCTGATTTTATTACATTCAACATCAAAACAAATAACCTTGATGGCACACATAAACTTACGGACGAAACATGAGGTAAATGTTACAACTGTTGAGTTTATTTATAACATATGATATTGTTAAGTAGCATAAGAAGTGATCTGTTGCTGATTATCACGATTGCAAATGTTACATAGTTCAATAAACAATTAGTTAACATTAAGTTACTTACTTTTTATAATATTCATTTTTTCTTGTAGGTGCAAAGAATAGCAGCTGATGTGGAGAAATGTTTGATGCTTCAAGACTCTCTGAAGCTGATTATATTAGGTAATTTATTAATTCTTATTAATTCTGTTGTAAATCATTTGATAAACTTGTATTTTAGATTACATTTTATATTGAAATACTGTATTATAGGTTACATTATTGCTTATATTTATTAATTTCAGGTGTACCCAGTGGCTTTTGACTAGGCCTATTCGAGGGCCACATGGTTGTGAATTCATACCTCAACTTTGCGGCTGGATTTTCAGTCTTATTACAACTTCAGTCTGGCGTCCCGGAGCAGGCGTCTTTGGCACACTTGAATTATTTCAAAGGTAACATGTTTTACTCGAGTAATTTCATTTCTGAAAAATTTTTACTTATTTAGTTTAAGTACTGGTAAATGCTGATTGTATTGTATAAGTGACATTTTTACATTTATTTTATTGAGCTAGTTTAATTCAATACTTAACTTTATTCTAAAGCTTCAGCTTGTTTTTATGTGCAGATGTTTTGTTGGAATCACAACACTCACTGGATACAAGACGGATACATGGAGGCAAAACAAGTGGAAAGGTCTCAGAGAAGAGGGGCAACCCTCATGTGTGTGCTCATCTCAGAAAGTTGATGGACTTTCAGTATGTATTTATTAAATTGTCTGTTGCAGGAATATTCTAAATTTAATATAACATAAGCTCAAACAACAGATTTTGTGGTATAATGTTGATTCTAGCATTTTATTTTAATCCTTTTTTAACCAAAATTATACACATTCTGTTGATTGAAAGTTAATGTTCTACTCAGAATATGGCTTATTTTTTTTTGTGATATAACAGGTATTTGTGTTTATTTTGTGATGCTATGTTATTTTTATGATAAGATTTTAACTGTTGAAAGACTGACATTTTTATTTTTACCAGTAAAAGCCTTGCAATGTCTTTCTGCCAGTTTTAATAAATCTTTATTTGCAACATCTTTGACTTTTTATTCATTTGTAAATGTATTAAGATAGTTCTCATGATAATGCATTTAAATCAGTTTTTTGCAGTTTACTGTTAAAATTATTATTTGCAGCATTTTCATTGTTAAATTATTACAGCATCATCTTGGATTTAGGGGTATTTACAGGATTTTATTGGCAACTTTTGTTGCCAGGTAAATACCGTACTTTAGTGAGATTACAAAATATTGCTGTAAAATAAACTGCAAGTTTAATTCAACGTTACTGTAAAAATACTACAAATTACTGTATTTCACATACAGCAATTAACTGCAATATGCTTTGCAGTATTATACTGTAATCCATTTTACAGCAATTAACATAATTTTGACAAGATTTTATTGGCAACCTTTTTGGCAGTAACATCCTGTAAATTCTACGGTACATTTTTTACAGTGTAGTTATTGTAGGAGCCATGCTTACTATCTAATTTCATTTTTCTATATGTTAATTTAAATATTAGTTTGCTGCTTTATTGTTAATGTTGTTTATTTCTCTGAGTGTGTGCCCTCTGTGGGTGTGAAGGCAAAATGTTTAAAAGGATATGCCACCCCTGACAGGAGAGGGGTGCTGGTGCGAGAGCATACAGTCTTTTGACCATGCGCACGGAGCTAAGATGGCATGGTGCAACAAGCCTGTAATTAGCCTTCAAGTTATTTGTTTGTTTTACGTTGCAATTCAAGCTAATTTTGGTTTAATACACTTCAGTTATTGTTTGGAACTTCAACAAGTCTTTCTGGATCTATTCATGCTATTTTGCACGCGTCGGATTATTGCATCAACACCTCCCACAGTGACCAAGAAACAAGGGACAAAATTGGAAAGTTGAAGCTTGTTTTTACCACTACAGTCATAATATTTTGACTGAAATATGACGAGTAAATTTACACTGCAATATAATAGCTAATTAATAAACTGACAATATTATTTATAAGAAGTATAATAACTTGTAAAACAACAACCAGGAACAACCAGTTCACGGCTCTCTTGTAAGCAGCATATATTGCTAAGAGAATGGCAGTATAATCCAAATGTGTTTATAGAGATTGTGTTTATAGAAAATGGTGAATTGTTTCTTGAATTCTGTGCTAGTATTCGAGAAAAACTGTAAAACAGCTTATTAGAAAACAAAAACATTTGGAAAATTTTGGGACAAGATTCACAGATTTCAATGTACACTGATTATATAAAACTATACTGTCAGTACATCATAGTTATATGAAAGTGTTCTATGCATTTATTTCTGTTCAAAAGTATGCAAATTGATTTTTATAAATAAGCTTCAAATAGTCCTATTCTGTATCCTGTGGCTCTCTCTAGTGGACAGCATTAATATCACAGCTTTTAGCCTCAGGTTATGTTATCACATAGGCTTTGATAATAAAATAAACTGCAGAAATAACTACCTATGAGTGTTTTTTCACTGTTTATAATTCACTTACCAAGGAATATCACCTAAAAATCAAAAGCAAATCATGAAGCCCTATTCAGCGACTAACATGGTGCTTTTCTCCAAATATATTCACAGTAACCATATAAATAAAATATTAGAATATAATAAATGTTAATCAGAGCACATGTGAACTTACTGGTAATAATTAATGCATCACGGCACAGTAGACCTAACTTCTGAAAAGTAGATAATTGTATGATTAGCAGATGTCTATTATTTCAGAGTTCAGGATTTTTTTTTTTGGATTTTTTTTTTCACGTTTATACATAGGCCTATTTGAAAATGTTTTGTTACTGGTCTACCGCAGTTTGACACATTTTCATCAAATGTTATCATCTATTATCTATGTTCATGTGTTGATATCTACTGAAGCCTTATGATCACAGTCGTAGGGAGACAGATGTGTAATTCAGGTACTGTTATCATGATCATTACCACCTTAAAACCTTCCTTGGGGCAAAATAGGAGAAAGAAAAATGATTATCAATGTATTTATTCACATGTACGTTATGTTCCTTATCCAGATGTTAATCCACACGTACTTTCCAGACGCAAAGCAAAAAAATCCGGTAACACTTTCTATGAAGCCCGTATTTATAATACATTATAAGGGTATTCTTAAGGCATTATAATGAATTCATAATGCATTATAAAAAACCTTATAATGTGTTATAAAATCTCATGAATAATCATAACAACAATTACAATACACTATAGTACTTACGTATTGGTGGTTATAACTTTTAAGAGTATGATTGGTTGTGCTGCTGAGAGGTTTGTGATTGTAGCTCCGTGTACCTTCGCCTTTTATTGAATCTCTACCTTACTTTCACTCCCTTTTGTCTAAAGTGATAATATATAACTTAATTCCTACCATATTTCTGGTGTTATCTTTCAAACTAATCTAACTAATTTGATCGTCCGCTTTTAAAACCGCGGTTTCAATTTGCGTTTCTATTCGCGCCTATTATTTTTTTCTTTTTCTTTTTCTTTTTTTTTCTCGCTCCGTTTTTCACGAGCTCATCAAACAACAGTGGTAAGTGGCAAGTTAAGTTGGTATCATTCATCAATCACAGTGAGTAATGGCTTCTTCTCCTGCTATTGTTGTTTGCACTGTTTGCCACATGTACAGTTTATCTGTCTCTGTCAGCAGCGAGGGATTCACATGTGATAAATGCAGGGAAATAGTTAGGCTGACAGAGAAGGTTTTAGAACTAGAGACACGCATCCAAACTTTAGTTGAGGATAGTAAGAATGTGAGGGCTGTAGTGCTTTGGATGCGACTAGTTCAGGGAGTCCTGTACATTGTTCGGTTTCGGTTGAGCCCGTGCAGCAGGGCAACTGGGTGACAGTGAGGCGGCCTAGTCGTGGGTCAAAACACCACTCTTCCGTTCCTATCAAAGCATCAAACAGGTTCTCCCCACTCAGTGATGCACCCACTGAGAAACCTGATGAAAGTGCTCTAGTTATTGGCAATTCTATTGTACGGAACGTGAAAATAGAGACACCAGCCACAATAGTCCATTGTTTACCAGGAGCCAGAGCGCCTGACATCTTGGCAAATTTAAAAGTGCTGACTAATGCTAAACGTAAATTCAGTAAGATTGTTATCCACGTCGGCGCTAATGATGTTCGACTGCCAGTCGGAGATCACTAAAATAATGTTAAAGAGGTGTGTGAACTTGCAAGTACGATGTCAGACACTGTAATATGCTCTGGTCCCCTCCCTGCTTACCGTGGCGATGAGATTCATAGCAGACTGTCGTCACTTAGTGGCTGGATGTCTAAGTGGTGCCCGCAAAATAACATTTTTTATTGCTTTATAGACAATTGGAAGAATTTTTGGGGCAGACCTGACCTGTTGAAAAGAGATGGTGTTCATCCCTCCTGGGGTGGTGCCGCTCTTCTCTCTAGAAATATGGCACATAGTCTTAGAGTACCATACAGACTTTATTAAAGAATTTTCTGATCTTCTATCGGAGTTAGTGCTGACTGCAGATAAAGTCCTAATCGTTGGTGATTTTAATATCCATGTTGATAATGAAAAAGATTCGTTGGGATCAGCATTTATAGACATTCTAAACTCTATTGGTGTTAAACATCATGTGTCAGGACCTACTCATTGTCGAAATCATACTCTAGATTTAATACTGTCACATGGAATTGATGTCAGTGGCATTGAAATTTGGCAGCAGAGCGATGATATCTCAGATCATTATCTAGTCTCCTGTATATTCCATATAGCTAAAGCTGTAAAGCCAACTCCTTGTTACAAATATGGTAGAACCATTACCTCTACCACAAAAGACTGCTTTATAAATAATCTTCCTGACTTATCTCAGTTCCTCAGCACATCCAATAGCTCAGAACAACTTGATGATGTAACAGGAACTATGGACTCTCTCTTCTCTAGCACTTTAGATGCGGTTGCTCCTTTACGCTTAAGGAAGATTAAGGATAAGAGTCCAACACCGTGGTATAATGAGCACACTTGCGCCCTAAAGAGGGCAGCCCGGAAAATGGAGCGCAGCTGGAGGAAAACTAAATTAGAGGTATTTCGTTTAACTTGGCGGGAAAGTACCCTATCCTACAGAAAACCATTAAAAACTGCTAGATCTGATTACTTTTCGTCTCTTCTAGAAGAAAACAAACATAACCCTCGGTATTTATTCAATACAGTGACTAAATTAACGAAAAATAAAGCATCAATAGGTGTTGGCATTTCCCAAGAGCATAGCAGTAATGACTTTATGAACTACTTCACTTCCAAGATCGATACTATCAGAGATCAAATTGTATCCTTGCAGCCGTCAGCTACAGTATCGCATCAGATAGCGCACTATAGATCCCCTGAGGAACAATTCCATTCATTCTCTACTGTAGGAGAGGAAGAATTGTATAAACTTGTTAAATCATCTAAACCAACAACATGTATGTTAGACCCGATCCCATCTAAACTACTAAAAGAGCTGCTTCCAGAAGTCATAGATCCTCTTTTGGCTATTATTAATTCATCATTGTCATTAGGATATGTCCCCAAAACCTTCAAATTGGCTGTTATTAAGCCTCTCATTAAAAAACCACAACTTGACCCCAAAGATGTAGTTAATTACAGACCGATCTCAAATCTCCCTTTTCTGTCAAAGATACTAGAAAAGGTAGTATCCTCACAATTATATTCCTTCTTAGAGAAAAATTATATCTGTGAGGAATTCCAGTCAGGATTTAGATCGTATCATAGTACTGAGACTGCTCTCATTAGAGTTACAAATGACCTGCTTCTATCATCTGATCGTGGTTGTATCTCTTTATTAGTTCTACTGGATCTTAGCGCTGCATTCGACACTATCGACCACAACATTCTTTTGAATAGACTAGAAAACTTTGTTGGCATTAGTGGAAGTTAGCATGGTTCAAATCGTACTTATCTGACCGCCATCAGTTCGTAGCAGTGAATGAAGAGGTATCATATCGATCACAAGTGCAGTATGGAGTACCTCAAGGCTCAGTACTAGGGCCGTTACTTTTCACGCTTTACATGTTACCCTTGGGAGATATTATCAGGAGACATGGTGTTAGCTTTCACTGTTATGCTGATGATACTCAGCTCTATATTTCTTCGCGGCCCGGTGAAACACACCAAATTGAGAAACTAACGGAATGCATAGTTGATATAAAAAACTGGATGATGAGTAATTTTTTACTGCTAAATTCTGAAAAAACAGAGGTGTTAATTATCGGACCTAAAAACCCCACATGTAATAACCTAGAACATTATCTAACACTTGATGGCTGCTCTGTCAATTCTTCTTCATCAGTCAGGAACCTAGGTGTGCTGTTTGATAGCAATCTTTCATTTGAAAGCCATGTTTCTAGCATCTGTAAAACTGCGTTTTTTCATCACAAAAACATATCTAAATTGCGACCTATGCTCTCAACGCCAAATGCAGAAATGTTAATTTATGCGTTTATGACCTCAAGGTTAGACTATTGTAATGCTTTATTGGGTGGTTGTTCTGCACGCTTGATCAACAAACTACAGTTGGTCCAAAATGCAGCAGCTAGAGTCCTTACTAGAACCAGGAAATATGACCATATTAGCCCGGTTCTGTCAACACTGCACTAGCTCCTATCAAACATCGGATAGATTTTAAAATCTTGTTAATTACTTATAAAACCCTGAATGGCTTAGCTCCTCAGTACTTGAGCGAGCTCTTATCACACTATAGTCCTCCACGTCCACTGCGTTCTCAAAACTCTGGCCGTTTGATAATACTTAGAATATCAAAATCGACTGCGGGCGGCAGATCCTATTCCTATTTAGCACCCAAACTCTGAAACAATCTACCTAACACTGTTCGGGAGGCAGACACACTCTGTCAGTTTAAATCTAGATTAAAGACCCATCTCTTTAGCCTGGCTTACACATAACACACTAATACGCTTCTATTATTCAAATCCGTTAAAGGATTGTTATGCTGCATTAATTAGATCAACCGGAACCGGGAACACTCCCCATAACACACAATGTACTCATTACATCGTAAGTAGAATGGCATCTACCCTAATATTTGTCTGTTTCTTTCCTATTCTGTTTCTCAGTCCGTATCCGATCAGATGGTGGAACAGCACCAAGAGATGATGTCTACAGCCCTGATCGTCAGCGGAGACCAGGACACCCAGATGAGCCCCAGAGACATATCCCCAGTGAAGACCTCGATTAAAATACAATAAAACTAAAAATATAACAAAATAACTAAAAATATAATAAAATACCTAACTACATAATACTATTATTGTTAGAAATTGCAACAAAATTAAAATAGAAATATAAACTTTTGAACTGCGGGTTTCGTCTGGCCAGAGGAGAACTGGCCTCCCGACTGAGCCTGGTTTCTCCCAAGGTTTTTTTCTCCATTCTGTCACAGAGGGAGTTTTGGTTCCTTGCCGCCGTCGCCTCTGGCTTGCTCAGTTGGGGAAACTTAATTTCTAGCGATTATCGCCAATTTGATTGCACAGATACTATTTAAACTAAACTGAGCTAGACAATGACATCTCTGAATTCAATAATGAAATGCCTTTAACTGAAAATTGAGTGTTTAATCTTATCATTATACATAACAGTATCAAATTGGAGGATAGAGTGTCAGTAAAGTGCTTTGACACAATCTGTATTGTTAAAAGCGCTATATAAATAAAGGTGACTTGACTTGACTTGATTATTTATAACACACAATGAACACCATATTAAATCTACTTCATTTATAATGGGCTATATCATAGCTTGACATTGTTTATTTAAGATCTGCACAGTACCTTACTACATCTGCAATGTTTATATATATAAAACTAATTGTATTAGTAGACTTAGGTCGAGTAGGTAGACTGTTCACATACTTGCAAAGTATCCTAAACTCAGTTTGTCTGTTGAGGAACCATCAAAATAAAGTGTTAGCATACAGTATATTCAGCAGACACACTACTAATACTCTCATGACGGCTAGTTGACACGTAGTTGCAGAGTTACTTATCAACAGATGTCTAAAGGGTGCCATCAAAATAATCAAACTGATATTACCGGTATATATTTTTTTTAAATGTTGTCATATTACACATTCATCTGATCTGATATCTGATCTTATGGCTGTTTGAGAAAAGAAATATATATTATTGTTATTATTATTACTTATAAGTGGTCTTTGTCTGCTTTAAGTAAAGTAACATAAGTAACGTGGCAAGATATGAGACTTATAATACATTATAACTATGAGAAATATAATCCATTGTAACTTAAGCGGATGGATCGTGTTCATCGTCTGACACCTGAATACTATGGGATTTTCACACACACACACACACACACACACACACACACACGTTTGTTTTTGTGAATTGTGTGGACATCCCTTAGGCGTAATGGTTTTCATACTGTACAAACTGTATTTTCTATCGTCCAACACCTAAACCTACCCCTTACAGGAAACTGTGCATTTTTACTTTCTCAAAAAAAATAATTCTGTATGATTTATAAGCGTTTTGAAAAATGGGGACATGGGGAAATGTCCTCATAAGCAATGTTCCCTCTAATGTTTTTCTTGGTGAGCAAAACTTTTCTCTATTGCGGATATTTCGGGACCCTGAGCAAAAGCATTCTTCATACCTTGTACAGCGCACACACAAAAAAGTGTGTAACTTTTCATTTTAATGTGCTATTTATATTTGATTTGACCCTTGATGTAACTAAATGATGTACATTTTAGGTTACCTGAGAAAACATTTTTACAGTATAATACACTGCCGTTTAAAAGTTTGGGATCAGTAAAGTTTTTTTAAAGAAGTTTCTTATGCTCATCAAGGCTGTATCTATTTGATAAAAAATACTGAATATTATTTCACAAAATAATATTGTGAAATATTATTGCAATTTAAAATAAAAGTTTTCTATTTTAATTTACTTTAAAGTATAATTTATTCCTGTGATCAAAGCTGAATTTTCAGCATCATTACTCCAGTCTTTAGTGTCACATGATTCTTCACAAATCATTATGATATTTTTAATCAATTGGGGTCAGTAAAAAAAAAAAGAAACTTTAAAAAAGTTTAAAGAAAGTTAAAGAGACTTTATTCAGCAAGGATGTGTTAAATGGATAAAATTGATAGTAAAGACTTATTGTTAGAAAATATTTCTATTTTGAATAAATGCTGTTCTTTTTAACTTTTTATTAATCAAAGAAAAAAAGTAACAGGTTCCAAAACATATTAAGCAGCACAACAGTTTCACTGTAAATCAACATATTAGATCAGCGACACTGATAATAAATCAACATATTAGATCAGCAACACTGATAATAAATCAGCATATTATAATGATTTCTGAAGGATCATGTGACACTGAAGACTGGAGTAATGATGCTGAAAATTCAGCTTTGATCACAGGAATAAATTATATTTTAAAATATAGGTATTAAAATAGGAAACCAATATTAGACATTGCAATAATATTTCACAATATCACTGTTTTTTTCTGTATTTTTGAAATAAATACAGCCTTGATGAGCAAGAGACTCCATTAAAAATCAAGGTCAGTTATTTATTAGGTTTATAATATAGGCCAAACTAGGGCTGGGCGGTATATCGAGTTTGTACGATATATCGATATATTCTTTATAAGCGATACGATATAAGGCAATACCGTTTATATCGATATACAGTAGTTTGAAACGAGCGCATCTGAAAATATAGCGGAGGACACAGACTCAGTCGCTGCGAAGAAAGTGCATAATACAATTTATTCTAAACGTGACAAACTTTATATGAAGGGCTTAAAAAAAACTCATAAGATACAGTAGCCTATAGTTTATAGTTTCAGTTTAAAGCGGCTCGCGCTCGCCCCGTCAGATGCTGACAGAAAGGCTGCGTGTGCCGCTGACAGAGAGACGTGCTGTTCAATGTGTTTGAGACGTGCTGTTTTCCTAAATGCATAACTTACATTTCACAGGTATATTCTCCATCTGTAAATGTTAGAAAGCCATGGAAATATTTCCATTTTGCTGTCAGAAGTGCGTGAGCTTTTGCTTTGTGATTCTCCGCTAAACTTCATTTAGAATGAGCGCCGCCACGCGCATGCTTGCCAAACAGACAGAGAGCAATGAAATAGGAGCACAATAACTCCAGATTAAAATATACATTTTAAACAATAAATGTGACATATGTCGAATTTTAAACCTACATGTAAGTGTATTTGAATGATAGCACTAACTGTAAAGTGACTGTTATGGGGTAATCAAAACAGCCTTTTTACTCGATTAATCTGTGCTTTTTTATTATTTTCATTTTTAAGTTTAGTAAATGTAACTTCTGCTTTAAAAGCATTATTTTTGTTTTAGATTGCAATGTTACAATGTTAGAATGTAATGTGAATTTAACCCTTTTTAACATAATATATGCCTATGGTTACATTCACTTTATTTATTTATTTGTTTAATCCAAATACAAAAGTGTAGAAAATACCGAGATATATACCGTATACCACAAATCAGCCAAAAAATACAGAGATATGAATTTTTGCTAATATCGCCCAGCCCTAGGCCAAACATAATATAATATCAAAACAAACTAAAGCATTTAAACTGATAGAATAGAATAGAATAGAATAGAATAGAAAACTGAAGCAAAACTTAAACTGAGATCTGTAAGTTAAATACCCAGCAAGCAATAGCCGTCATTTCACCGTCTCCGTTAACTATAGACCCGACATAGTCTGGCTATGTGTAACTGTTGGTGCAGCCATTTCGCGTATGATAACCGGTAAATTATATTTAGATACACAGAGGAAAAACACGCTCACCGCTCTGTATTCTGATGAACCGGAACTAACTTTTTTTTATTTGCATATGTCCTTTTATGGAAAGGCAGGTAACACATGACATGAGCAGTTTGAGGGCACACCTAATACAAACGTTAACACCCCCACTTGCTCTCATACTGTACAATACTGTATATCATTATAACAACATAACATATGAATACAGTCTCACATCTCCCTTATGTTGGATTTACATACCAAACATAAAACTCTTGAATTTTTCTAGTTTAAACTTTGTCACTGGTTTAGTCATGACATCAGCCACCATTTATTCTGTGGGACAATACTCAGCTGTCACTTTGCCATTACTGAGTGCTGATCGAATGAAATTATATCGTACATCGACATGCTTGCATCTTTGACGACACACTGGTTCTTTGATAGAGCAATGGCACCTTGGTTATATTCAAAGATTTGAACAGGTATATACAGTCATTTTCCATACTGTTCAACAACTGTACAAGATACATGCTTTCTTGTGCGGTTACAGCCAGTGCCATACACTCTGCTTCACATGTGGATAAAGCAACTGTGGACTGTTTCTTTGACTTCCAAGAGATCAGAGGACCATCTTGAGTAAGACTAAAACAGTACCCTGTTGTACTCCTTCTGTCATTTAGATCTGACGCCCAGTCAGCATCACTGTATGCCACAAGTTTAAGTTTTTCATCACTTTTCTTGTAACATAGTTCATGATCAATTGTACCTTTCAAGTGTACAGTTTCACGTGTTTAACTGTAGACCAGTGTTGTTCGTATGGGTCAGACAAATATTGAGACAGTTTGCTAACAATCCAACTTACATCAGGTCTAGTACAAGTCATCAAATAGATCAAACTACCAACTGCCTCGCGGTACCTCTTAGGATCAACAGGATCACTATCACTGTTGCAATCCAGCTTTTGCTCACATGGTGTCGACCTGGGTTTACAATCTGACAAACCGTATCTCTCCAGTATCCTCAAAATGTACCTTTTCTGGTTCATTTTTACAACTCCTTCATTTTGATTGAAATCAATTCCCAGGAAATGTTTGTGCTTTCCTAGATCTTTCATTTTGAATCTTGATGTCAGCATCTTTTTTACGTTATTCAGTAAATCATTGTCACTGGCAGCAATAATGAGATCATCTACCCAGATTATTACTGTCACTCTCTTTTTTTTTCAGTGATTTGTTCAGTCTACAGACTAGTTTATCACCCAAGTCTAACTTCACTTCAAATCCTTCCGGCTGCTCCATGTAAATCTCACAATCAATTGGAGCATGCAAGTATGCAGTTTTTACATCCATTTGGTGGAGGTCAAGATAATACCCAGACAGCAACATAGTGTTGGCCCAGATCCGGCCCACATCTGGCCCCCGTGAAATCCATGCGGGCCAGATGTGGGCCGGATCTTGGCCGACACTGCTTGCTGTCTGGGTATTGTGCTGCCATTTGCATCAAGGCTCGTATTGAAGTGATGTTAGCTGTTGGGGAGAAAGTTTCTTTGTAATCTACACCCATCACTTGACTATAGCCTTTAGCAACATATCTGGCCTTGAATGACTTGGTTTCGTCTGTATTATTTTTGATAGCATATACCCATCTACCCCCCACTGCATGTTTACCTTCTGGTAGAGTAGTTAGGGTAAATGTATCATTTTCCCGTAGAGAATTAATGGCCTTAGCCCACATCTGTGACTCGTTTGAACTCATAGCTTCCTTGAATATTTGTGGTACATCACACACTCTGTAACAGTAATCAACATTGGTCAGAATCTGATCATCACACTCAACATCAGGTACATTGTCTGTCAAATACTGGGGAGCTCTCCTATTTCTTTTAGGATAACATGTACTTTGATCCCCTCCCTCTGTCTGAGCACTACTCTGATTATCAGTCTCAGATTGAGGTCCATTAGACTTTTCTGAATTCTGATCAGCTACGTTCTGTTTGGACTGGGAGGACACATGTCTATCCCCATGAGAATCATCATCTGACATTGAAATGTCAGTCTGTGTCTGATGTTCAGTAACACACCTTGTGATGAATTTTACAAGCCTGTGCTTGAGAACCTTTCCAGTGTCTGGATAATAAACCAGGTATGCAGGGCTGTTTTTGTCATACCCTACAAAAATCCCTTTTTTGCACCGTGCATCCAATTTCTTTTTGTCTTGTTTGCACGCATAGCATGCTGAACCAAATACTCTCATTTTAGAAAGATCAGGGCCCGTATTCATGAAAAATCTTAGTGCTAAGAGCTGCTCCTAGTAACAATATTCTAAGAAAATTCTAAGAAATGTGGGTGTTTCCTCTTAAAATTAAAGAAAAGATCCTAGTAAAGAAAAAAGTAATTCAGAAAGCATCTTAACCTTTAAAAGAGGTCTTAAGGTCCAAAATTGTTAGGAGTACGAACGAGGACTTTTGAGAGGTTTAAGAGTTTCTTAGCAGCGGAGAAAATGGACGAAACATGAAGAGGGAGAAGAAATGTGTTGCACATAATGCATGACGGTGAGTTAATAAGACGCTACACATTAGATTGTGCAGGGATCATGTTTGTGACCGATCTTATTAGAGACACGCTAACATCTCTGACACCGCGCAGAAATGCCATAGTGCCAGAAATGGACGTAATCACTACATTAACTACATTAACATATTTGGCAACTGGAAAAATGCAACTCTGCAGCAGCGGTGATTTGGGTCTGTTACAGCACTTTCAGAACTTCATTGTGTCGCTGTTCATTTCCTATAAAATACGTTAAGTATGACAGCATGGTAAATAAAAAATAAAGAATATATATATACATATATAATGTGCGAGTGTGTGTGTGTGTGTGAGAGAGAGAGAGAGAGAGTACGGTAAAACAGGAAAAACCCTAAAAAAAACCCTACTCTTAAAAGCGCACTTTTGTTTCCTTTTTGGACAACTAGCCAATCACAGTCTTCAAAAGACTGTGTCATAGCTAGCAACGGGGTAAGCCCCGCCTCCTCACTAAGATAAAAGGTTTTGCGTTTTCCTCGCTCAGAGTTGCTCTCAGATTGGTCCTGAATCACTTTTAAGCTAAGACTCCTAGTTTGAAATTTTTAAGCTAAATTAGGAGCTCTCTGAGAGGATTCTTAGAACCTTTAAGAATACGGGCCCAGGTTTCTTCCCTGTCAGTGCATAATATGGGGTTTGGTGTATTCGGTTATTGTAGCACCTGTTACGAGTTACTGCAGCAGTCATAACAGCATAGGTCCACAACATCTTGGGCAGATTGCTCTCTAGGAGCATGCACCTTGCCATCTCAAACAAGGTTCTCCAATTTCTTTCAGCAGTCCAATTTTGGTGGGGTGAATACGGTGCTGAGGTCTCGTGCCTAATGCCGTTCTTGCTTAACAGTGACTGAAACTCTTTAGCCATGAATTCAGTGCCATTTTCCGACCTAACACACTTTATGCTCCCATAAGCGGCTGTATCAGCAATGAATTTTTCAGTGGCCTTTGCAGTGTCACTCTTAGCTTTTAAAAAATACACAAACACTGCACCCGAGTAGTCATCAGTAAATGCTACAGCGTACTTGAAACCATCTTTACCCTCTGGGTCAATTGGACAAGCTAGGTCTGTGTGTACTAGATCAAGTGCAGCATTAGCTCGTGGATCAGGTTCTCTGTTTCTACTTTGAACAAATTTACCCTTTGTGCAAATTTCACAGTTTAGGTTAGATTTGTCATCTTTCCCTTGATTTTCATTCCCTCAACTACTTTCTGCAATTTGGAAACATCATCATAATTGCAGTGACCAAGGATTTCATGCCAGGTTTGAATGTCATAACATCCGTTACAACTATCGCTGTCTTCCTTCACAGTGTTCAGATAGTACAGTGTATTGTATTCATGTATGCAGAATTTAGTACTGTCCTTATGAATGAGTTCATCTTGTCCTTGTTGAAAGTTGATCGAGGCTCCGTTTGTTGTTGCTGCTTTAACAGAAAAAATGTTCTGAGGATACGATGGGATATATAACGCGTTCCTCAGCATCGTCTTCACCTGATGTCCCGCGCTGTCAATCATGTACACCTCCGCATCACCTCTTCTCAGCGCTACTCCGCTCGCTCTGGTCCCGTCTGCCAACTCGATGTAGTGTTTCTCTGGCCGGAATTCGTCGTCAAACCGTTTGAATTTTTCAAGATCTGTAATGATATGCGATGTCGCACCTGTATCGACCATCAGTCCATTCCGCTGTATCTTGTAGGATTTGAAGTCACTTGCTTTAAAGACAAATGTGTGTTCGTCACTGTCCTCTTTATCAGTGGCTTGTTTAACATTGTCTCTCTTTTTGTGTCTGCAGTTTTCATTTCTGTGCGTTGAGCTTTTGCAGTAACTACACCACTGTCTTTTCCGATTTGGGGTCGGGCACGCACAAGCTTTATGACCTTTTTGGCCGTAGTTGTAGCACGTAATCTCCGAACATGCGAGATTTTCCCTCTCCTTCCATTCCGGGGGCGAGGCACTCGCTCTCATCACGTTATCTTCACTGGTGCTGTTATGAAAGTTTTCCGTGCTTTCAAAATTCCTCAACTTGGTTTTGAACTCTGCAAACATAATGTCTGCATCACTTTGTGTGATATGTACGGCAAATGGTTTAAATGAATCCGGCAAACCTTTCAATATCATTGCAATTAAAAGTCCATGACTAAGCGTCTCTTCAGCATTTCTTAGTGCTGTGATTGCGGTTTCTGCACGAATAATATAGCCAGTTACACTTTCATTCGCCGTTTTTTGCAGGGAGGTTAACTCTGTGTACAGGCTTATTATTCGCGGCTTCCCTTTACCATCGTAGTAGGCCCACAAAATCCGTCATCCGCGGCATCTCTCATGACAAGAGACAGACTTTTGTCATCCAGGTACTGAATCAGTTCAGCATACGCTTCCTCATTTCTGTTGGCAGCCTCTTCATCTTCATCACCACACGTGGGGGGCGCTGATATCACTGTGTCTTTCAGTCCTAGTAAACGCATGTGGCCTAGAAATTTAGTTTCCCAAAGTTCGTAATTCTTTTCATCTCTGTCGAAACACAGTCCATTCCATCGGCTACCCGCTTCTCTTCTGGGCCCATAACCTGTTGGTGCAGCCATTTCGCGTATGATAACCAGTAAATATACGTTTGAATGTTGTTTTTACACGAGAGAGAGCACTAAGTTTACCAGCCGCAGAGCAGCGGGCGAACAACAAACCATAAAGGACATTCCTACTTGGTCTTGTAAGTATCTGTGTTTTCGTTTTTACATGTGTTATTATTTATCTGTATTGTTTGTTATCATATTTAGGAACCGTGACATTTTAGTGAAGGGAGCAGATTGTAGTTGTGATCCGTGACTAGACCCACGGTTCAGCATGTGTTCAGAGGATTAAAGGTGCTGTATGTAGGATTGACACCCAGTGGTTGAACTAGGTATTGCAGTCCAAATTCAAAATATTGGAGACGTTTTTTTTCACCCGGCCCCTCCTCCTCAGACTTGACGCACACGCAGGTTGCCAGATTAACGACACCAACAGGAACGAGCGCACATGCCGATGAATGAAATTAAATACGCCGTGTTTTCCGCCAACTGGCAACCCGGGGTGCCGAAATACAATTGGGTAAACTGGCAGTGGGCGGGTTTCACAAACCATAACAAACACAGTCATTCCGGGCCGGAATGCACATTTTCAAAGGAAAATAACTGACTGTAGAATTGTTTTTCAGATGAACAAGTATGTTAACTTAGCATGTTTCTTAAATATCTGCAAACATGTTATGGTATTTTTATGCTTTAGTAGAGTCAAAATCCTACATACAGCACCTTTAATTGCTAAATTTAATAGATAATAGAGTAAAAGTTTTATCATTTGTACATGTTTACAAACTCAAGCGATTTTAAAACAGCGCAAGAAGAGGCGAAAGAGCAAATAACAGAACAAACACAGCTTTGATAAAGATTAATCTATATTAATTCATACAGTGAACACACTCAGAAGAAGTGGGCAAACTGAGGAGGAGGAGATTCAACATCTGGAAAAGCGGTTGGAAAATGAGGAGATCCGTGGAAAAATTGGTAAAAAAAAAAAAAAACTCTCCAAAACAACATTTCCTCACTAAAGCTCAAGTTGGGTAAAGTTGGTTTTATATTCGCACATTTGGACTATTGCATTCAATTACTTTGTTAACCACACTACATTGGACATTCAGCGGACATTCGTAAGTAAGTACGACATTAAAACAATACTTGGCCATTTTGATCGATTGTGGAAAAAATTTAGTAGGTTGACGATGATGTCGCTGATTAGAATTTGCAAAAAATAACTTTATTGCACATATAATTAGAAAGTTATTGAACGCGGAAATGTGTGAATGTTGTGAATGTGCGAATATAAAACCAACTTTACCCAAGTTAAAGCTCGCATCTTTGACAAAGTCCATCATTTATTTTAATTATTATATTGAATTTATGACTGAACAATGGCTTGTTACATACAGAGAGAGCATGAACTAATTGAATAGAATATCTTTGTCGTTGTTCAAGTACAATAAGATTTATTTTAAACTTCCAAATTGATACTAAAACTTAAGAATACAAATGATTTAAAATGGCAATATAAAATGATCAATTATAAGTAGTTTGCAGCAGTATTAAAATAGTGCCAATAGCTCAGATGTGCAATGCAGCATTAAAACCTAAACAGAAAACATATTGTAATAAAAGCGGTAGGGGTGAATTTATTATTCCATGTACATTTGATGTTAATGTGTGTACCGGGCTACTTTTTAGTTACAGCAGCTATCACTGTGTCAGACAGTTTTGGAGGCAGAGACAGATTGTGGGGCAAAATTAAACTGCTGGAATAAAGAGTTTTAAAGGGTTACTGATGGAAAACGTGCAGGTCAGTGGCATCAGTGTTGTTCTAGGATTAACCCACGCAAGGCTGCGGGTCCTGACAACATACCTGGCCGTGTACTGAAAGACTGTGCTGAACAGCTGACAGATGTCCTAACAGATATCTTCAACACCTCGCAGAGCCAGGCAGTCGTCCCCACATGTCTCAAATCCACAACAATCATACCGGTACCAAAGAAATCACCTGTGTCCTGTCTAAATGACTACCGTCCCATAGCACTGACTCCAATCATGATGAAGTGCTTTGAGAGGTTAGTCATGCACAACATCAAAACCAGCCTCCCCAACACACTCGATCCGCTCCAGTTTGCATACCGTCCAAACCGCTCTACGGACAATGCAATTTCCTCCACCCTCCACCTGGCTCTTACCCACCTAGAAAATAAAGACTCTTATGTTAGAATGCTGTTTATTGACTTCAGCTCAGCATTCAACACAATAATCCCACAACAGCTCATTAATAAACTAAACCTGCTGGGCCTTAACAATTCCCTCTGTACTCTGAACTGGAAGACCTCAGTCAGTGCGTGTCGGCCACAACACCTCGAGCACTACCACACTGAGCACAGGTGCCCCACAAGGCTGTGTGCTCAGCCTGCTGCTCTTCACGCTGCTGACCCACGACTGCACTGCCAAGTCCAGCTCCAACCACATCATCAAGTTCGCTGATGACACAACAGTGGTAGGTCTCATCAGCAACAACGATGAAATGCACTACAGAGTGGAAGAGTCACAGCTGGCGAAATGGTGTGGCACTAACAACCTGTCCCTCAATGTGAGTAAGACAAAGGAAGTTGTGATGGACTTCAGGAGAAACTCCGTTGACCACCCCCCACTGACCATCGACAGCTCGCCTGTGGAGAGAGTCAGCAGCACTAAATTCCTGGGGGTGCACATCACAGAGGATCTCACCTGGACCACCAACACCATGTCACTCTCCAAGAAGGACAGCGCCTACACTTCCTGCGCCGGCTGAAAAGAGCAACCCATCCTCACCACTTTCTACAGGGGCACCATTGAGAGTGTGCTGACCAGCTGCATCACTGTCTGGTACGGGAACTGTACTGCAGCAGACCGCAAGACCCTCCAGCGAACAGTGAACACAGCTGCAAAGATCATCGGTGCCCCTCTCCCCTCCATCCTGGACATTTTCCTTACACGATGCTCCAGCAAAGCCAACAGTATCGTGAAGGACTCCACCCATCCCTCCCACAGTCTCTTCCAGCTCCTACCATCAGGAAGACGGTACCGGAGCATCAGAGCCCGCTCTGCCAGACTGCTCAACAGCTTTTTCCCCCAGGCTGTGAGAGCCCTGAACTCAAATCACCCCGCCCCTCTCTGAAACCCCATACAAACCCCCTACCTCCTGAAAACATGGACCATCTCAACCCCCCCATCTCAATAACTTTTTTGTGCAATCGAAGTGTGCTACATACAGGTGAGTGGGCCTATACAAACCACCTGTAGTAGCACACTCTCCTCTTCTATGCACACTAGACACTTTTCACACACACTATTGTGTGTATACAGTCCCACAAAAGACTCAGTAATATATGTATGTTTACATGCTCATGCACTACAAATCATCCTGCACTGTTCCCCAGCCAGCTGCTTGACTCACAATGTTTCTCTTTGCACGTGTACAGTATTTATCTGAAGCATTCGTATAGTTTGTATAGTTTGTATTAGTTTATGTATAGGTAAATCTTTTTATATATATATATATATATATATATATATATAGTATATTTATAGTCAAAATTTATCAGTAGGATAGTTGTGTATAGGTTTATACTGTTTTACTTCATTGTTGTATGCCTGTATTTATGTAGCGCCGTGGTCCTGTGAGGCACGACATTTCGTTCCACTGTATGCCCCCGCATGTAACGGAATGACAATAAAGCTCAACTTGACTTGACTTGACTTAAGGTTGGTAAACACTTGTACACTGACGCATATAATACTACCCCTGACATTGACATGTTATTCAGGTCTCAAAGCTGTGCAGAATTGAAGGAAGAAACCTCAAAGACATTACCAGAAGCATGCAGGACAGGTAAAGCCTACAAATCGGGTCCCGGTCAGTCTGTGTTCGGCCGCCGGCGGGAGACATGATGCTCATGGATCCGTCAGAGATGCTGCTTCACGAAAACTTCAACTGTGCACCGTAAGTCTTGTTTTTTAACATTTGCTAACTACCAAATCAGTGAACATAATTATTTAAATAATGAGACACAACAAGATGTGTATAAGTTGTTGTAAAGAACCGCAGCTAGCTTGTAAGCATTAGCAAAATCAATTAAAATTAAAACAATTAAAAACCGTGTAAAAATGTTACCGTATGAGAAGGCATAACTGGTAGGTTAACCTCAGTTTGCTAGTATCATAACCATCAAGTCTAGTTACAGCTTAGTGATATTGTTTGCACAGCTAATTGGTCTTTTTTTTTGTTATGTGGTGTTTATAAGGCTTTGGGAGACAGTGCAAGTAATGAGGGAGCGTGAAGATCTGAAGCCAGCTGTTATTAACCACCTGTACTGGACAGCCCCAGTGGACAACTTGTCTGTATGCATCAATATTGATTATTATACCAATGGCATCAAAAAGTGTTACTTACTGGTAGTCGTGACCTAAATATAGGCAACTTGTAATTGAGAAACAAAATTATTCTGATTGTTTAAATATTCAAATCTTTAATTTACTATGTATTTATACATACAGATATGTAGCTCAGATTAATAATTGATCTCTGCCCTAAACATACATGTGTCTTCTGGCCTGGAGAGGTCTGTGCTGCTGTCTGAAGTGCATACAGGCATCTGTAGCTCATGAGTTCAGAGCAAGCCTCAAAGCCTGGGAGCAGAGTCAGACACTGCACATCAAGTGTGGGGGTCACATTCTCCTTTAAGACCCGGTGTGTAACGTATCTAACTCCCTGCAGCACTGACTTTCCTCAGCTGTGACCATAGCCTTGCATTTACCACACAAGCACCTATGAATCAAAAACGTGTTTGTATCTCTCTCTCCTGCGGCGAGGAGAAGCTGCTATATCACGTAACGTTAGTGTCGGATATTAACGAGTGTGACACGCCTGATCAATGCTTATTAGTTTCTGTTGCTGGTAAGTATCAATACTCATAGATGACCAATACTAGCTTTGCTATTGCCTGATTACATATCGTTAGCTAACGTGTGTATATCTGTAAGCTAACACTGGTCTCTCACCAAGACACCTGCTCTGTTCTCCTCACACATCAACTCAATCTGTCTCCTCTGACCGTTGTTCGGTCTAATCCTGGCCTGTCCTGCTCTCTTTGCTGCACAGCAGGCTCTAATTGTATCTGTGGTCCGTCACACAAGTGTAAATAAACATTTAAAATCTCCTCAGCGTCCGAGCTGTCGTTGCGATCCATTGTGTTCCTATGGTTTAAATGGACCGCTCTCCCTTTTGATGCATTACTTCCAGTTTTGGCGGTTTTCAGATGCAGAAGTTAAATTCTCTCACAAAAACGACTCCAGAAGCCTTAATAGCGTATTTTAAAGTATATTTTAAAGAAAATCTAGTTCCTACATTATTTTTCTATACATCGACTCACTGGGGTCTCTAACCTGCAATATGCCCTTTAACCCCCTCAATCTGTATTATATTTTAGGGTTTCAAAAAATTCCCTCATGTCCAAATTCAACATGAAGGAGGTGGTCTGCTGCAGAAAGAGGCTTTTGAAAAGACTGCACTGTTCTCGATCATTAGAGGTATGTTTATAAAACACAACATTCACCAGAGAGCTTCTCTCTTTTTTTAATACACTGAAGGGTGATACACAATATATATCTCGTTTTTGTTTTTAGTAGACATCCAAGCAAAAGAGAATGACTCCCTGTCAAAATTAGTGTAATTAAAGTAAAAATAATAATGATAATAATAATAATACTAATAATAATAATCTGTCAAAAAGCTTTTGTGATGACCAGCTTCCCAGCAGCAACAGAGCTGGACTTGAGGAATGCAGCTGGGAAGCACTTTAAACAAGAAATAAAACCAATAATTAATAACTTCCTTTAAGTTCACTGTTGGTTGTTTTATTTGTTAAAATAAGTAAACCAACAAAAGGGTTAATCTTTTTTTATGTAGTAATTTATCCAGAATGTTTTAATATTAAGTGTGATAACATGCTCTTTTTCTTTTAAATATCATAATTTATTTAAAATATTTTATTTTTCATTTTATATTTGAATGATCTTAAGTTGTTAAAAATTCCATATTTTATCATAATATTTATATTTAGTTGTATTATATTTATAATATTTTATTTTGTCATTAATTCTTTAGTATTTTTATCATTTTTTATTGTCTTAAGTTGTCAAAAATGTTATTTTTCTTAATAAAAGCTGTATATTTAATTTGTTTGGATGGATTGTCATTTTGTTGTCTATTAGATGTATATATGTAGGCATTCATTAGCTGTCTATTTGATGTCTAGTCTATTCTTGGGCTATTGACGTCTATTAAAATTTCACTGACAGCCCAAATTTTGCCTTGTTTTAGTCTAGACGTCAGGGCTGTGTTTGAACCAGTGGCGGATCTAGGATTTTTAGAAGCAGGGGCCACAATGGGGCCACCATTTACAGAGAGGGGTCTTTGGAAACTTTAATAATAACAGCTTAAATATTTCCGTATATATATTCATTGAGAATAACATATGTAATAAAATATAATACCATATTTGAGGAAAAACATGCTTCCCTGCCAATTTGGAGTTCGTTTTCACACTTTGTTGAGTTTTGGGTTCCAACAAGAAAATTCATGAACATATAATAAAATACAATATGTACAGCTTAATGTTGTTCTTGAACATTGTAAGAAACTGACACCACACATCTTATGGTAAAAACAACAACAACAAAAAAACAACTACTTTTGTGACCGCTGCTGAAAATTAATTCATATCAGGGTCTTTGCTCAAGAGTTTGAATCCATCTACTTATTCGGCAATTACTTACTGACACGCTAAATAACAAGGCTATATACATTATTATTTGGACATGTAACATGTATTGCATTTTAAATTAGGTCTCTTTCATCTTAATTTAAATTATAAATATACTTTTGTTCAGTGTTAGATCATGTTAGTTCTTAATGATGCTACATCGTTTTATTTTAATACTACAAATGAAATAGTATATAAAAACATTTACATAGGAAATTAAAATAAAATGCTTTGTTCTGTATTGTTCTGTGTTGTTAACTATTGTTCAACCTTATTGCAGTGTAGAAATGAAACAGTATGACAATTTCATTTCACAATGACCAAAATGATCACGGTTTGTAACAGTCTTCAGCCTGTTACTAGTTGAGTGCAGCTGCAGTTTTATTCCTCACTTGTAGGGGGCAGTCTTAACCTTTTCTTTTGAGTATGGATAAATGTAGTAGTTTAATAGAAGAAGAAAGTATGGCTACCATTTGGTAGTGTGCCAATGTGCAGAGTAACAGCGTTTGGGGAAGGCCCTTGTTGAGAAACATTTGTTTTATTCTCAACTGTGAGTATGGTTACTTTTGTTACATCCATTTATTTATGAAAGTTATTTTTGATGAGCCATTTTGAACAAAACAAACCTCTTTGGTATTTTTTTTCTGTGGTTAATTGGTTAATAATTGAGGTAATTTTCTGTTGGTAGAAGGGTCTTTTTCGTTATGCTTAAAGCATTGGTCAGCGATGTGGAGTGAACTTGGATCTTCGTTTGCTGGCGTTGGCAAGGACTAAAGTCGGCCTGTTTGGTGCCCTACCGTGGGTTTGTTTTAAGGACTGCTTTGACACTCTACAATACGGATTATAACCATGCTTCAAGGACAACGTTGACGTCAGTTATCATCTTCATTGGACTCCTTCAGTAACTAACATAATTACAGATAATAACATAATTAATGTTTTGCACATATAATGCTTTCACACACAAGAACGTTATTCATAGTGTGATCGAGATGGGGCAAATTTTGATCTCAGATGAACAAAGGGTGTTTGGTTGATATTGTGTTTGGTGCAAAATATGTATTACTTTTCTACGATCATTTCAATTGAAAAGAATACAAGTTCAGAAAAAGAGTTTTGTGGCTGCCTTATTTTATTAAGTAGGATAATTCATCGTAGATGTTTGGAAACCCCAAAGATCAGACATGTAACTATCATTGGTTTGAATAATAATCTGAACAGTTATATAATGGCGCCTGAACAGGGACCCATTTACGTATGAGATATTGTTTGTCCTACTGATAAAATATGGCAAGCCAACGATCTAATGATGGGGATGAGCAGGAACCCAAACTTGATTTTTCTGCTGATGCATTCCTTAGCAGAAGAGAGCCTGTTAGAGAATTAATCGATACATTTAGTACTCTTTATGTAGGCTCAGAAGAAGAAAATGAAGGGCTTCCGGCTGAGTTTGAATCTGAACCACAGATTAGGGCTTCTTCACCTCCTGAACCCGTGAGAGAACAAGAAGAGACACAAACACAAGAGCAAGTTCAAATATCATGTGCAACATTAATAGAACAGTTAACTGAGCGAGTCCGTAAACTGGAGAGTCATTTTGGAGAGTATGTTCAAAAGATGAGTGAAAGCGTTACCTTTGCTGAGTGTAAAGCTATTGAAGAAAGAGTGACCTATTGGCTTGAACAAGAATGTGAGAGAGTCCAGAAAAAAATGGAGCTTGAACTTCAAGATTTGGGGAAATCAATGGTGAACTGTTTGAAAAGGAGAGATGTTCAGATTGATCATAAACTACAAACCCTTACGCCTGTTGTGTCTACCCCCATACATCCAAAGTCCAATCTTTCTTCACCGGTTGCTAGAGCTGCTAGGGTCAGCCAGACCTACCATGTACCAAGCAGCCAAATGCCATGCTTAGAAGGTATGTCCATGCTGTCATTCCAGCCTCCCGTGAAAATAGAATTTCCAAGTTTTAGTAACAATGAAGAGGAAGATCCTGTTACTTTCATAGAGAGATGTGAAGAATATTTTGCCATTCGACCTCTCAATGATTGTGAAATTCTTGCTTCTTTAACATCAGTATTAAAGGGTGCGGCGAAAGATTGGTGGCTGGCAGAAAAGAAGAACGTTCAAACATGGCAACGGTTCAAAGAGATTTTTTTGCGCTCGTTCTTAAGCGAAGACTATGAAGAGGAAGCCGCTAGAAGATTACTTGAAAGGAAGCAGGGTGCTAAAGAGAGTATTCGAGATTTTGCTTACCATTATAGAGCCTTATGCCTGCGAAGAAACAAGGACATGTCAGAAAGGGAAATTGTGCATGCCATCTTAAGAAATTGTAACCCACGACTGGCAAGTTTACTCCGAGGAACGGTGAGAGGCCTATCAAGCATCGGATAGATTTTAAAATCTTGTTAATTACTTATAAAGCCCTGAATGGTTTAGCTCCTCAGTACTTGAGCGAGCTCTTATCGCATTATAGTCCTC